>NC_135967.1:49290773-49343016 GCF_053455715.1 Rhinoraja longicauda | reverse complement strand
ACATTTCAATGCTCTCATCTCCTTATCTGACAACCTTTGTCTCCTTTTCACGAGGTGCAACATTTGGTGTGAATCCAGCAGTGAATTCTACAGGTTAGCAGAATACATTTACTCTATCAACTGGCACAGCAACACCCCAGTTAAACCAAACCCTTCACACAAACAGTGTTCTGTGACTGTGCCACCTGCTGGTGTATACCATGGGCATCAAAGCCTGTACACCAACAGGAGCATCCAGGGTGTTCAGAATATCTGGTGAAAACACACCCATGACACAGACACTACTTTAAATGAAAACATCCTTTGGGTTAAATCAGCTACAAACCACAATAACAATGATGGAGAAGAAGTTTGCCCCAGGACATGCCGACTTTGGCAAATTGGGAAGAGACCGTCTAACCCTAGCAGATGTTTCTAGCAGCACATGGCCAGTCTTTGGAGACACTGGCTGGAAACAAATTGGAATTAGTCAATCCTTCGGAGGAAGAGGGGCTAGGAAATTGTGGCAATGCAGATGTATCCAAATCTGACATTTAAACCAACTGCTAAATCTACAGCACTTGGAAGGGCAGGATTAATAACGTAGCGAGACTTAGCCACAATATTAAACTCTACTTTCCCCGTAACAGGGGCCAACTACAATTACTTTATCCGGTGAACATGGCTATGTCTAAACACAAAGTGCTGGAGGCATTCAGCAGTTCAGGCACAATCTGCCTGACCGCAAGTGGAATGGACAGATGACACGTCAGATCAGGAACTTCCCTCAGACTGATGAAAGAGAGTGAAAAGAGGCAGAGGCACGCAGGACAAAGCCAGCAAGTAAATGGGTGGATAGGTGTGAGGGGTGATGAGCATACAGATGGAGTCAGTGCCAAAGGCTCAAGGTGAAAGGGACAAAATGCCAAATAAGGAGAGCACTGAGCGTACATCGGAAAGGAAAGGACCGGGGTTAGCGAGGTTAATGAGGTTAATGTGGTAGTGAGGTGGTGGGGAATGTGCACACCAGGGTGGGGAGTGAAGGGGAAGAGGGGCTTTTCCCTCGTCAGTACGCTCATCTCCCATCTCCTTGTCCCATATTTCCCCTTTACCTTCCCACCCCACCTCCTTCTGGCTTTACATTTCACAGCTCTTGTCCTTGTCCGACATGTTTTATCACTTTTAACTTCAGCCTTACTCACTTACTCCACCCATCTGCCCATCACCCACTCATCTGTATCCACCCATCACCTGCCAGGCAGTGCCCCACCCCCACCTCATTTCCAGCTTTCTCCCGTATTCCAGTCTGAAGGCTCCTGACCCGATAAGTCATTTGTCCGTTTCTTCAGAGGTTGCCGAACCTCCCAAGTTCCTCCAGCACTTATTTACTGATCTACTTATTTACTTCAATCGTGATCTACTTATTTACTTCAATCTTCAAGCATGGGGTGGCATGGTGGCGCAGCTGTAGAGTTGCTGCCTTCCATCATAATCATACTTTATTAGCCAAGTATGTGTTGCAACATACGAGGAATTTCATTTGTCATAGTCATACCAATAAAAAGCAACAGAACACACAAAATACATTTTAACATGAACACCCACCCCATTGACTCCTCCACATTCCTCACTGAGATGGAAGTAAAAACCTCAATCACTTCCCTTCTTTGTCCTCCCACGGTCAGGGGCCTCAAGCCTCCCATTGACGGGGCGATCTTGGCTCCCAAAGCCGGCGGTCTGGCCCTCCGCTTCGGGGCGATCAAGCTCCCCGAGCCGGGCGATCGGGCTCCGGGTCACAGCTAGTCGAACCTTCGTCATTCTTTGGAGTTTCCCAACATCGGTCTCTACCCGAGACTGCGAGCTCCTCTATGTTGAAGTCCGCAGGCCGCGAACTGGCCTCCACTGCCTTCTGAGGCAGAGAATTCCACACCTTCACCACTCTGACTGAAAAAGTTCTTCCTCATCTCCGTTCTAAATGGCCTACCCCTTATTCTTAAACAGTGGCCCCTTGTTCTGGACTCCCCCAACATTGGGAACATGTTTCCTGCCTCTAATGTGTCCAATCCCCTAATTATCTTATGTTTCAAAAAGATCCCCCCTCATCCTTCTAAATTCCAGTGTATACAAGCCTAATTGCTCCAGCCTTTCATCATACGACAGTCCCGCCATTCCGGGAATTAACCTAGTGAACCTACGCTGCACGCCCTCAATAGCAAGAATATCCTTCCTTAAATTTGGAGACCAAAACTGCACACAGTACTCCAGGTGCGGTCTCACCAGGGCCCGGTACAACTGTAGAAGGACCTCTTTGCTCCTATACTCAACTCCTCTTGTTATGAAGGCCAACATTCCATTGGTTTTCTTCACTGCCTGCTGTACCTGCATGCTTCCTTTCAGTGACTGATGCACTAGGACACCCAGATCTCGTTGAACATCCCCTCTTCCTAACTTGACACCATTTAGATAATAATCTGCCTTTCTATTCTTACTTTCAAAGTGAATAACCTCACACTTATCTACATTAAACTGCATCTGCCATGTATCCGCCCACTCACACAACCTGTCCAAGTCACCCTGCAGCCTTATTGCATCTTCCTCACAATTCATACTACCCCCAGCTTAGTATCATCTGCAAATTTGCTAATGGTACTTTTAATCCCTTCATCTAAGTCATTAATGTATATCGTAAATAGCTGGGGTCCCAGCACCGAACCTTGCAGGTACCCCACTGGTCACTGCCTGCCATTACGAAAGGGACCCATTTATCCCCACTCTTTGCTTTCTGTCTGTCAACCAATTTTCTATCCATGTCAATACCCTACCCCAAATACCATGTGCTCTAATTTTGCCCACTGACCTCCTATGTGGGACCTTATCGAAGGCTTTCTGAAAGTCGAGGTACACCACATCCACTGACTCTCCCCTGTCAATTTTCCTAGTTACATCCTCAAAAAATTCCAGTACATTTGTCAAGCATGATTTCCCCTTCGTAAATCCATGCTGACTCGGAATGATCCTGTTTATGGGGTGCAATGCAGGCAACGTAGTATGCACGTTGACTAAAAGACACTGCTGTCTACGTTCTCCAGAGATGCTGCCTGGCCACCCGAGTCAAACCAGTACTTTGTCCACATATTCGATAGGCCTCAGCACACAGTGGAAGTGTTGATCACAAACTGAACGGGCCTGCAGTGCAGCGGATGACCACGCAGTGGGAGTGTTGACCGCAAATTGGACGGGCCTGCAGTGCAGCGTATCACCACACGGTGGGAGTGTTGACCACAAATTGGAGCGACCTGTTTTTTGAATTCACTGCACATTGGGAGTGTTGTCTACAAATTAATATAATATATTCCTTTATTCGTCCCACACCGGGGAAATTTACAATTAGATACAATTGTGCTCTTTACTGCAAAATGGTTCTTCATTGCTCTGCGACCCGTTTCCTTTCCCCGTAATGCACCCATTGCCCAGATGCCAAAGTTTGTAAAAGCCCCGAGACCAGAGAAGATTTGCGATCAAAATTAAGTAACTGCAGATGCTGGTTTACAAAAGATAGACAGTGCTGGATTAACTCAGCGGGTCAGGCAGCATCTCTGGAGCACATTAATAGGTGACGTTTCAGGTCAGGACCCTTCTTCAGATTGTACTAAAAGAAAAACATTAAGACCAACTAAAATATGGGTGGCACAGAGGGAGTTGTTGTCTTACAGGAGCAGAGACCTGGGTCAGATCCTGATCTCTGGTCCTATCTGTACAGTTCGTTGCTCTCCTGATCCCAGGTGCTGTCTGTACAGAGTTCCTTGCTCTCTCTCTGACCAGAGATTTTCTCCAGGTGCTCTACTTTCCTCCCACATACCAAAGACCTGCAGGTTTGTAAGTTAGTTAGCTGCTGTAAATTGTCCCCAGTGTAGGTTAGGGAATGGGTGATTGCTGGTCAGCAGTGACTCGGTGGGCCGAAGGGCCTGTTTCCATGCTGTCTCTCCAAACTAGAGACGACTGGAATGGGCTGGATTAATACATTGTAATTGCCTTAAAGGCCATGAATATTAAACTCTTAACTTTAGCACTAATTTAACCAGGGAATATAACCATGTCTAAACAGTGCTGGAGGTACTCAGTGGCTCATCCATCTGAATGAGGATGGACAGACATTTTGGGTTGGGAACTATCTTCAAACTGATGGAGTTGGGCAGAGAAAGTGGGGAGAGAGATGGGAGCAGGACAAAGCCTGGCGAGTGATGGGTGGATACAGGCGAGTGGGGTTGACAGATGGAGAGAGTAAAGTGACAAAAGGCTAGGGATGAAAAGGAGACAAAGGTCAGATAAGGAGACGAGAGCATTGAAATGTAAAGCCAGAGGGATGGATATGGGTGCAAGGGGAAGGAGGAAGATACAGGACTCAGGGAATGGGAGATGAGTGTACAGAGGGAGAGGAGCAGTGACTGAGGTGTTTTGGAAGTGTGTACACCAGGGTGGGGGTGCAGGGTAAGAGGGGAGTTTCCATCAGTATGCTCATCTCCCTCTCAGTCCCATATTTCCCTTTTACCTCCTTCATCCCCACCCTGCCCCATTAAACCCGTATACCTCCCCCAGCTTTACTTTTCACGTCTCCTCTCCTTCTGACACATTCTCACCTTTTCATCTCTAGCCTTTGTCACTTACTCCACAATCACCCCCCCACACCTTATCCACCCATCACTCACTAAGCTTTGCCTCACCCCACCTCACTTTGCCAGCTTTCCCCCACTCCAGTTTGAATTGATTCCCAATGGACACATCTATCCATTTGCTCCACAGATGCAGCATGACCTACAAAGTTCCTCCAGCACTGTTGTTTTTGTTCAAGATTCCATCGCCCTGAATTGAAAGAATCTCGAATAAAAAAATAATTTTAATAGAACGAGCTCCTCCAACCAGAAGACATAAGAGCAGAATTAGACCATTCAGCCCATCGAGTCTACTCCGCCATTCAATCATGGCTGATCTATCTCTTCCTCCTAATCCCGTTCTCCTGCCTTCTCCCCATAACCCCCGACATCCGCACTAACAAAGACTTTGTCTGTCTCTGCCTTAAAAATGCCCACTGACTTGTGGCCTCCACAGCCTTCTGAGACAAATAATCCCACAGATTCACCACCCTCTGGCTAAAGAAATTCCTCTTCATCTCCTTCCAAAGGGAATGTACTTTAATTCCTTTGGTCCCTCTGGCCCTAGACTCTCCCACTGGTGGAAACATCCTCTCCACACCCACTCTATCCAGGCCTTTCACTATTCTGTACGTTTCAATGACGTCCCCCTAAATTCCAGCGAGTACAGGCCCAGTGCCGACAAACGCTCATCGTACGTCAACCCACTCATTCCCGGGATCATTCTTGTAAACGCTAACTCTTTTGTCTTGCAGATGTTGAAGGATGGCTTGTTGTCCTGACATCAGGAAGTAAGTGCAAGAGTAGGCCATTCGGCCCTTCAGGACAGAGGGTTCCCAATGTCTTTCCTGTATTCTATCTCATCGTGGCTGACAATAGTGTTATGATCGGTGGACGTACATCACGATCCCATTGGCATGAGACCGGGCCACAAGTTGTGGGTGGCAAGGTCATGACCCTGAGGGGCATTGGTGTCAAGGGTCAGGGTGCAGGGGATGTTCTGACCAATGCCAACCGCCTGAGAAATGAACAGTGATGTATTTTCTTAATTCATCATGGCCTGAAGCAGGTGGGCTCACTTCTGACTAGACTTTACTGCGGGCATTTAAACAGGAAAGGTAAACTTTCTTTATTAACAAAGAATGACCCAGAGAAAGGAGAATGTTACTCTTGGAAGTTCAGAGCGTCAGAGTCACCCAGCAAGGAAACAGGCCCTTCCTTCAGCCCAACTTGCCCACACCGGCCAACATGCCCCAACTACACTAGTCCTACCTGCCTGCGTTTGGCCCATATCCCTCCAAACCTGTCCTATCCATGTACCTTTCCAAGTGTCTCTTAAACATTGTGATATTCCCCAGCCTCAACTACCTCCTTCGGCAGCTCGTTCCATACACCCACCACCTTCTGTGTGGAAAAGTTACCCCTCAGATTGTCCAGTCCAAAGCTCTATGACTGACCACTCTACACAATTCACAGTTTCTTGTCCCCTGAAATTCATAAGTATTCATAATAAACAAGCTGTGATTCGGGTAGTTCACATTAACCATTTCACACAAGTGGTTAAGAACTAGTTCACATTAACTTTCCTCAACCAAGTACAATGTAGATCCCCTTTAAATTCCTTGCTGTCTTCTTAATCACAACAATTAGTCATCAACTGAAAATCCTTCTTCATGAAGTGCCCCAACTAAAACACAATTGGACAGCTAGCCAGGAGACAAATTCATTTTTGCCACTGCCTTCATGAAGTAAATGGAACCACACACAGAAATCAGTCTGAAGGCTCTCGACCCAAAATATCACCTATCTATGTTCTCCACAGATGCTGCCTGACCCACTGAGTTACTCCAGCACTCTGAAACATCACCTATCCATGTTCTCCACAGATGCTGCCCAACCCACTGAGTTACTCCTGTAATGTGTCTAACTTTGGTATAAATCAACATCTGCAGTTCCTCGTTTCTACATTTTACATCACCCAGACTCAATTGTATCAAGGTCAGGGTATAATCTCTTTAGTAAAGATACATCCTTTGATTCTGACACTGTGCCCTCTGAGACTGTCCCACTAGTGGAAACATCCTTTTAGTTCTGAGATACAGCACAAAGACAGCACAATTCCAGTTGCACCAGAAAAAAAAGAATCATCATTCAAACCCTGGACACTTCAAATGACACAATTGAAAGGAAAAAGCCAGCGCAATTAATCAAAGAAGCAAACACATTTCAGGAGAAAGCAGTAATGTTCTCACCTACCTCCTGCCCTGGAGACATAGATTCACATCAGACACAAGGGGAGACTCCCTGCCTTTACCCAGAGCACTGGTTACAAGGGGAGACTCCCTGTCTTTACCCTGAGCACTGGTTACAAGGGGAGACTCCCTGTCTTTACCCAGAGCACTGGTTACAAGGGGAGACTCCCTGTCTCTACCCAGAGCACCGGTTACAAGGGGAGACTCCCTGTCTCTACCCAGAGCACTGGTTACAAGGGGAGACTCTCTGCATCTACCCTGAGCATTGGTTACAAGGGGGAGACTCTCTGCCTTTACCCTGAGCACTGGTTACAAGGGGAGACTCTCTGCATCTACCCAGAGCACTGGTTACAACACTGGCCAAGGACAACTGCTCTCAGACCCTCCCACAACTCCTTTTATACAGAGGAGTTAGCAATTACCTGTCACATCTCAATCCTATTGAGCTTCAATCAAGTCGTTTACCACATTAACCCTTCGCCCACCAGTGGCCGGTCAATGTTTGTTGAACACATCACAATGTCCACCTGGGGGCAGTAGTTGGCTGGGGACAATAATTGCCCTCTGTTGACTAATTGCTGTTTGCACAAAGTGGCTGCTTGCATCTCCTTATGTCAGAGAAGACCAGAAGACACAAGAGCAGAATTAGGCCATTCGGCCCATCGAGTCTACTCCGCCATTCAATCATGGTTGATCTGTCTCTCCCTCCTAACCCCATTCTCTTGCCTTCTCCCCACAACCCCTGACACCCGCACTAATCAAGAATTTGGACAAGGACAGAGAAAGTGGGGAGAGAGATGGGAGCAGGGCAAAGCCTGGCGAGTGATAGGTGGATACAGGCGAGAGGGTGGTTGGCTGATGGATGGAGTAAGTGACAAAGGCCAGAGGTGAAAAGGAGACAAAGGTTGTCAGATAAGGAGATGAGAGCATTGAAATGTAAAGCCAGAGGGATGGATATAGGTGCAAGGGGAAGGAGGAAAATATAGGACTCAGGGATGAGAGATGAGTGTACAGAAGGGGAGGGGGCGGGGAGGAGCAGTGACTGAGGTGATGGGGAAGTGTGTACACCAGGGTGGGGGTGCAGGGTAAGAAGGGAGTTTCCATCAGTATGCTCATCTCCCTCTCAGGGTCCCATATTTCCCCCTTACCCCCTTCATCCCTACCTTGCCCCATTACACCCGTACACCTCCCCAAGCTTTACTTTTCACGTCTCCTCTCCTTCTGACACATTCTCACCTTTTCATCTCTAGCCTTTGTCACTTACTCCACAATCACCCCCCCCCCCCCACCTTATCCACCCATCACTTGCTAAGCTTTGCCTCACCCCACCTCACTTTTCCAGCTTTCCACGACTCCAGTCTGAAGGATTCCAACCGGATGCATCTATCCATTTGCTCCAGAGATGCTGCCTGACCCATCAAGTTCCTCCAGCACTGTTGTTTTTGTTCAAGATTCCAGCGCCCTGAATTGAAAGAACCTTGAATTTAAAAAATAATTTAGTTTAGACATTGTATGGAAACAGGCCCTCTGGCCCACCGAGTCTGAACAATCCAGCGATCATCACGTATACGAGCACTATCCTACAGACTAGGGACAGTTTCCTAAAACCAATTAACCTACAAATTTGAATGTCTTTGGCGTGTTGAAAGAACCCAGAACACCTGGAGAAAACCCACTTGGTCACAGGGAGGATGTACAAACTCTGTGCAGACAACACATGTTATCAGGATTGAACCCAGGTCTCTGGCGCTGTGAGGCAGCAACTCTACCACTGTGTTACCAAATCTTTCCCCAAACACTGAAACCCAAGTGAGGGTTTCAAACAGGGGCCTTACCTTAATGCCATCTCCATAAAGACCAGATCCACATAGAGTTGACAAAGATGTCAAATTAATACACCACAATTAAACTCTCCTTTCCCTGCAACAGGAGCCAACTACAATTACTTTAACCAGGGAACATGGCTGTGTCCAAAAACAAAGTGCTGGAGGTATTCAGCAGTTCAGGCACCAACTACCTGAGTGCAAGGTGAATGGAAAGATGACATTGAGATGGGAGCCTTCAGACTGATGGGGTTGGATGAAGTAGAAGAGGTGGGAGCGAGTCAAAGTCTTGTACCTGATCGGTGGATATCGTGGCGGGAGGTTATTGGGAGAGTGGTGCAGTCGGTGACAAAGGCTCGATGTGAAAAGTAGACAATAGAGGTCAGACAAGGGTAGAAGAGGATTGAAATGTAAAGGGCCTGTCCCAGTTCGGCCATTTTTAAGGCGACTGCCGGCGACTGTCAAAGTCGTAGCAAATCGCCGAAAAACCGATTTTTTTTAACCCTATAACAATGTCCACGACTCCCCCTACAACAATGTCCACGACTCCCCCTACAACAATGTCCACGACTCCCCCTACAACAATGCCCACGACTCCCCCTACAACAATGTCCACGACTCCCCCTACAACAATGCCCACGACTCCCCCTACAACAATGTCCACGACTCCCCCTACAACAATGTCCACGACTCCCCCTACAACAATGCCCACGACAAGCTACGACAAGCTACCACATAGGCGACAGCAAGCTGCCGACAACCGGCGACCCAGTCTTTGCGACCTAGGACATCCACCTACAACAGGGACTACGACAAGCTACGACAAGCTACGACAAGCAACTTCCGCCCTACGACCCTGAGGTCACAACTGATGACAACGGGGGGTAGCCATTTCACGTAATTTTGGCGCCAAAGGGGTGTGGTTATTGTGACCGATCATTCTGCATCATGTTTTTTTAAAATTATTTTTATTTTATTAATTTTATTTAAATTTTAACAAAACACATACATGTTACAGCTCATCGTACCCAATGATACCTACATTATAAATCCGATTATACATGTATTGTTCTGTATTATCTCCCCAACCACAACCCCCCTCCCCCCCACGCGGAAAAAAGGAGAAGAAAGAAAGAAAGAGACCACACCTGGAGTACTGTGTGCAGGTGTACCGGGCCCAGGTGAGACCACACCTGGAGTACTGTGTGCAGTTGTACCAGGCCCAGGTGAGACCACACCTGGAGTACTGTGTGCAGTTGTACAGGGCCCTGGTGAGACCACACCTGGAGTACTGTGTGCAGGTGTACCGGGCCCTGGTGAGACCACACCTGGAGTACTGTGTGCAGTTGTACCAGGCCCAGGTGAGACCACACCTGGAGTACTGTGTGCAGTTGTACAGGGCCCTGGTGAGACCACACCTGGAGTACTGTGTGCAGGTGTACCGGGCCCTGGTGAGACCGCACCTGGAGTACTGTGTGCAGTTGTACCGGGCCCTGGTGAGACCGCACCTGGAGTACTGTGTGCAGTTGTACCGGGCCCTGGTGAGACCGCACCTGGAGTACTGTGTGCAGTTGTACCGGGCCCTGGTGAGACCACACCTGGAGTACTGTGTGCAGTTGTACCGGGCCCTGGTGAGACCGCACCTGGAGTACTGTGTGCAGTTGTACCGGGCCCTGGTGAGACCACACCTGGAGTACTGTGTGCAGTTGTACCGGGCCCTGGTGAGACCGCACCTGGAGTACTGTGTGCAGTTGTACCGGGCCCTGGTGAGACCGCACCTGGAGTACTGTGTGCAGTTTTGGTCTCCAAATTTGAGGAAGGATATTCTTGCTATTGAGGGCGTGCAGCGTAGGTTCACTAGGATAATTCCCGGAATGGCGGGACTGTCGTATGTTGAAAGGCTGGAGCGATTGGGCTTGTATACACTGGAATTTAGAAGGATGAGGGGGGATCTTATTGAAACATGTAAGATAATTAGGGGATTGGACACATTAGAGGCAGGAAACATGTTCCCAATGTTGGGGGAGTCCAGAACAAGGGGCCACAGTTTAAGAATAAGGGGTAGGCCATTTAGAACGGAGATGAGGAAGAACTTTTTCAGTCAGAGAGTTGTGAAGGTGTGGAATTCTCTGCCTCAGAAGGCAGTGGAGGCCAGTTCGTTGGATGCTTTCAAGAGAGAGCTGGATAGAGCTCTTAAGGATAGCGGAGTGAGGGGGTATGGGGAGAAGGCAGGAACGGGGTACTGAATGAGAATGATCAGCCATGATCACATTGAATGGCGGTGCTGGCTCGAAGGGCTGAATGGCCTACTCCTGCAGAGGGAGGGAGGAAGGAAGGAAGGAAGGAAGGAAGGGAGGGAGGGAGGGAGGGAGGGAGGGAGGGAGGGAGGGAGGAAGGGAGGAAGGGAGGAAGGGAGGAAGGGAGGAAGGGAGGAAGGGAGGAAGGGAGGAAGGGAGGAAGGGAGGAAGGGAGGAAGGGAGGAAGGGAGGAAGGGAGGAAGGGAGGAAGGGAGGAAGGGAGGAAGGGAGGAAGGGAGGAAGGGAGGAAGGGAGGAAGGGAGGAAGGGAGGAAGGAAGGAAGGAAGGAAGGGAGGAAGGGAGGAAGGAAGGAAGGAAGGAAGGAAGGAAGGAAGGAAGGAAGGAAGGAAGGAAGGAAGGAAGGAAGGAAGGAAGGAAGGAAGGAAGGAATATTCCTTTAGTATCTCCCAATAAAAACAACCTTGAATCCAATGGTATGGTCTTATTCATCAATTTTCTGCATCATGTTTACCAGGAAGCAGAAAATGCTGCCATTGCTCTTTCATCAAATGCAAGCCCTGCTGCTTGCAGTGGCCCTCACACTTCAAATTCTGATAGACAGAAGAAAAAGAAGAACGGTGAAGAAGAAACCCAAGAAGAGGTCTGTGTGGTTGAAGCCCTTGTCCGTGAAGAGACCCAGGTTGGGCCACTGTGACAACCTGATGACTGAGCTCCAGCAAGAAGATGAGGCTGCCTTCAGAAACTTCACTCGGCTACCTCCTGAGGTGTTTCATGAGCTGAGGTCACGGGTGGGTCCTCTCCTGGAGAAAAGGGAGACCTTCATGAGGAAGCCACTAGAACCAGGCCTGCGCTTAGCCATCACCCTCCGCTACCTTGCATCAGGAGACTCCTACAAGAGCCTCTGCTACAGCTTTCTTGTGGCCCCTACACCATCAGCAAGGTTGTCCGAGGGACCTGTGAGGCCAACATCAATGTTTATGAAGATGAAGTCATGGACTGTCCTTCTACACCAGATGAGTGGAAGAAAGTGGCGCAGGGCTTTGATACCAGATGGAACTTTCTGAACACATGTGGGGCAGTGGACTTCAAGCACATGGCCACCAGGTGTCCACCCAATGGAGGTTCCACGTACTTCAACTACAAGAAGTTCCATTCCATTGTACTCATGGCTGTGGTGGATGCAGACTACAACTTCCTGTATGTGCATGTGGGCACATCTGGCAATGTCGCAGATGGTGGGATCTGGAGAGAGACCTCCCTTGGGGAAGCACTGGAAGAAGAGCAGGCTTTCCTGATCCAGAACCTCTGCCAGGAGAAGACAACCCTGACATCCCATACTCCCTGGTTGGTGATGACCCTTCCCACGCAGGTCATGGATGATGAAGCCATACTCTCACAGGGGGATGTCAAGGGAGCAGAGAATCAACTACAGGCTGTCCAGGGCTAGAAGGGTGGTGGAAAATGCCTTTGGCATCCTCACCTGCAGATTCAGATGCTTGCTGACTACGATGCAGCAGGAGCCCAAGAATGTGCAGACCATTGTCTACGCAGCATGTGTCAATAGACAATAGGTGCAGGAGGAGGCCACTCGGCCCTTCGAGCCAGCACCGCCATTCAATGTGATCATGGCTGATCATTCTCAATCAGCACCCCGTTCCTGCCTTCTCCCCATACCTCCTGACTCCGCTATCCTTAAGAGCTCTATCTAGCTCTCTCTTGAATGCATTCAGAGAATTGGCCTCCACTGCCTTCTGAGGCAGAGAATTCCACAGATTCACAACTCTCTGACTGAAAAAGTTTTTCCTCATCTCCGTTCTAAATGGTATACCCCTTATTCTTAAACTGTGGCCCCTTGTTCTGGACTCCCCCAACACTGGGAACATGTTTCCTGCCTCTAACGTGTCCAACCCCTTAATAATCTTATACATTTCGATAAGATCCCCTCTCATCCTTCTAAATTCCAGTGTATACAAGCCTAGTCGCTCCAGTCTTTCAACATATGACATATGACAGTCCCGCCATTCCGGGAATTAACCTAGCACGCCCTCAATAACAAGAATATCCTTCCTCAAATTTGGAGACCAAAGCTGCAGACAGTACTCCAGGTGCGGTCTCACTAGGGCCCTGTACAACTGCACCTATTGTCTATTGTCTAACAGAGAGGAAGAAACTGTTCCTGTGTCTGGTAGTGAGCGCTTTCAAGCTTCTGTCAGGGAAGCTGGGAGAAGTAATGACTGGGGGAGGGACAAATCTTTGATTACATGCAGAAAGGAAGTGCAGATGCTGGTTTATACCAAAGATAGACACAAAATGCTGAAGTAACTCAGCGGGTCATGCAGCATCTCTGGACAAATCGAATAGGTGATGTTTTGGGTCAGAACCCTTCAGAAGTCTTTGATTATGTTGGCTGCTTTTCTAAGGCAGCGTGGTGTAGATGGAGTTAATGATGTGGTATGTGTGATGGAATGGGTAACATTTACAATTCCCTGCAATTTCTTGCAGTTTTGTGTAGAGCTGTTCTCAAACCATGATGTGATGCAAACCCTGATATATTTTCTATGGTGCATCTCTAGAAGTTTGTAAGAGTTATTGAAGACATGCTGAATTTCCCCAATCTCCTCAGGAAGTAGAGGCAATGGTGCAGTTCCTTGGCTGTCACATGTGGTTTGTCCATGACAGATCATTGGCAATATTAATGGCCAGAAACCTGATACTCTAAACCATATTGTATAAGGGGTAAGAGTGTTGTAAAAACAAGCCTGAAGGCTTTGTATCTCAATGCAAGGAGTATACGTAATAAAGTGGATGAATTAAATGTGGAGATAGTTATTAATGATTATGATATAGTTGGGATTACGGAGACATGGCTCCAGGGTGACCAAGGCTGGGAATCAACATCCAGGGATATTCTATATTCAGGCGGGATAGACAGAAAGGAAAAGGAGGTGGGGTAGCGTTGCTGGTTAGAGAGGAGATTAAAGCAGTAGAAAGGAAGGACATTAGCTTGGAGGATGTGGAATCGATATGGGTAGAGCTGCGAAACACTAAGGGGCAGAAAACGCTAGTGGGAGTTGTGTACAGGCCACCTAACAGCAGTAGTGAGGTTGGGGATGGCATCAAACAGGAAATTAGAAATGCGTGCACTAAAGGTGCAGCAGTTATAATGGGTGACTTCAATCTACATATAGATTGGGTGAACCAAATTGGCAGGGGTGCTGAGGAGGAGGATTTCTTGGAATGTTTGCGAGATGGTTTTCTAAACCAACATGTCGTGGAACCAACGAGAGAGCAGGCCATTCTAGACTGGGTATTGAGTAATAGACAATAGACAATAGACAATAGGTGCAGGAGTAGGCCATTCAGCCCTTCGAGCCAGCACCGCCATTCAATGCGATCATGGCTGATCACTCTCAATCAGTACCCCGTTCCTGCCTTCTCCCCATACCCCCTCACTCCGCTATCCTTAAGAGCTCTATCCAGCTCTCTCTTGAAAGCATCCAACGAACTGGCCTCCACTGCCTTCTGAGGCAGAGAATTCCACACCTTCACCACTCTCTGACGGTAAAAGTTCTTCCTCATCTCCGTTCTAAATGGCCTACCCCTTATTCTTAAACTGTGGCCCCTTGTTCTGGACTCCCCCAACATTGGGAACATGTTTCCTGCCTCTAATGTGTCCAATCCCCTAATTATCTTATATGTTTCAATAAGATCCCCCCTCATCCTTCTAAATTCCAGTGTATACAAGCCCAATCGTTCCAGCCTTTCAACATACGACAGTCCCGCCATTCCGGGAATTAACCTAGTGAACCTACGCTGCACGCCCTCCAAAGCAAGAATATCCTTCCTCAAATTTGGAGACCAAAACTGCACACAGTACTCCAGGTGCGGTCTCACCAGGGCCCGGTACAACTGTAGAAGGACCTCTTTGCTCCTATACTCAACTCCTCTTGTTACGAAGGCCAACATTCCATTGGCTTTCTTCACTGCCTGCTGTACCTGCATGCTTCCTTTCATTGACTGATGCACTAGGACACCCAGATCTCGTTGAACTCCCCCTCCTCCTAACTTGACACCATTCAGATAATAATCTGCCTTTCTATTCTTACTTCCAAAGTGAATAACCTCACACTTATCTACATTAAACTGCATCTGCCATGTATCCGCCCACTCACACAACCTGTCCAAGTCACCCTGCAGCCTTATTGCATCTTCCTCACAATTCACACTACCCCCCAGCTTAGTATCATCTGCAAATTTGCTAATGGTACTTTTAATCCCTTCGTCTAAGTCATTAATGTATATCGTAAATAGCTGAGGTCCCAGCACCGAACCTTGCGGTACCCCACTGGTCACTGCCTGCCATTCCGAAAGGGACCCATTTATCCCCACTCTTTGCTTTCTGTCTGTCAACCAATTTTCTATCCATGTCAGTACCCTACCCCCAATACCATGTGCCCTAATTTTGCCCACTAATCTCCTATGTGGGACCTTGTCGAAGGCTTTCTGAAAGTTGAGGTACACCACATCCACTGACTCTCCCCTGTCAATTTTCCTAGTTACATCCTCAAAAAATTCCAGTAGATTTGTCAAGCATGATTTCCCCTTCGTAAATCCATGCTGACTCGGAATGATCCTGTTACTGCTATCCAAATGCTCAGCAATTTCGTCTTTTATAATTGACTCCAGCATCTTCCCCACCACTGATGTCAGACTAACTGGTCTATAATTACCCGTTTTCTCTCTCCCTCCTTTCTTAAAAAGTGGGATAACATTTGCTATCCTCCAATCCACAGGAACTGATCCTGAATCTATAGAACATTGAAAAATGATCTCCAATGCTTCCACTATTTCTAGAGCCACCTCCTTAAGTACCCTGGGATGCAGACCATCAGGTCCTGGGGATTTATCAGCCTTCAGTCCCATCAGTCTACCCAAAACCATTTCCTGCCTAATGTGGATTTCCTTCAGTTCCTCCATCACCCTAGGTTCTCCGGCCCCTAGAACATTTGGGAGATTGCGTGTATCTTCCTCAGTGAAGACAGATCCAAAGTAACGGTTTAACTTGTCTGCCATTTCTTTGTTCCCCTGCTTCTGTCTTCAAGGGACCCACATTTGCCTTGACTATTTTTTTCCTCTTCACGTACCTAAAAAAACTTTTGCTATCCTCCTTTATATTATTGGCTAGTTTACCCTCGTTCTTGCCTTAGAGGGAGTACAGAGAAGGTTCACCAGATTGATCCCTGGGATGGCGGGACTTTCATATGAAGAAAGGCTGGATAGACTGGGCTTGTACTCGCTGGAATTTAGAAGACTGAGGGGGGATCTTATAGAAACATATAAAATTCTTAAGGGCTTGGAGAGGCTAGATGCGGGAAGATTGTTCCCGATGTTGGGGGAGTCCAGAACCAGGGGTCACAGCTTAAGGATAAGGGGGAAGTATTTTAGGACCGAGATGAGAAAACATTTCTTCACACAGAGTGGTGAATCTGTGGAATTCTCTGCCACAGAAGGTAGTTGAGGCCAGTTCATTGGCTATATTTAAGAGGGAGTTAGATGTGGCCCTTGTGGCTAAAGAGATCAGGGGGTATGGAGAGAAGGCAGGTACAGGTTACTGAGCTGGATGATCAGCCATGATCATATTGAATGGCGGTGCAGGCTCGAAGGGCCGAATGGCCTACTCCTGCACCTATTTTCTATGTTTCTATGTTTCTATATCCACAGCATCATTGGTGCTGACTGGGCCCTTTACTCTACCACACTTCCTGGTCAATAACTAGCTCCTTCTCCTTACTGACATTGAAGGAGAGGTTGTTGCCCTGACACTACATTACGAGGTTCTCTATCGCCTTCCTGTATTCTGTCTTGTCATCCTTTGTGATCAAGCCCACCACCATAGTGACATCTGCAAATTATTGTTGGAGTGAAAGCTGAATTTGGCCGTACAGTTATAAGTGTAGAGGGAGTACACTGGGGTTGAGAGTTATTGTGGAGAAGGTACTGGCTGAGGTTGCAGTCTACGGGTCAGAAAGTCAAGGTCCCAGTGGCATGATTCCTAGGTCTAAGAGTTTGGAGATGAGTTTGAAGCATATTATATTGTTGAAGCTATAGTCATTTCTGAAAGGTCTTTCCCTTTTCATGACCTCTCTCTTTCTCTGGAGACAAACGACCCACTTACATTTCCATAAACCCGCTGACTCGCACAGCTACCCAGGCAAGCCACACCTCACGCCACCCCATCCTGTCTCTGGCAGCAATGCCATTCCTTTCTCCCGGTCTCCCCTTCTCTGCCACATTTGTTGTCGAGGTGAGTTCCCACTCCAGGACATCTGAAATGTTCTCCTTTCTCCACCCACTCCGTGGCTGATGGAAAGTTGTTATATTTCTACTGTTTCTAGGACTTCTGCTCTCACATGTCAGCTCACAAAAATTGCAGCAGAACCTTGATCAATTGGCCAGGTGGGCTGAGGAATGGTGGTTGAAATTTAATACAGAGAAATGTAAGGTGTTGTATTTTGGGAGGTCTGACATGGGCATGACCTACACAGTGAATGGTCGGGCTTTGGGGCGTTCTGTACAACAGAGGGGTCTAGGAGTACAGGTGCATGGTTCCTTGAAGGTGGAGTCCCAGTTCGATAGGGTAATCAAAAAACCATTTGGCACATTGGCCTTCATCAGTTAGAATATTGAATATTGAGAGATCATGCTGCAGTTGGATAAAACGTTGTTGAGGCTGCATTTAGAATATTGTGTTCAGTTCTGGGCACCATGTTATAGAAAATATATTGTCAAGCTGGAAAGGTTACAGGGAAGATTTCCGATGGTGTTGTCAGGACTAGAGGATCCGAGCTTTAGAGAGAGGTTGAGTAGGCTGGGACTCTATTCCCTGGAGTGCAGAGGGATGAGGGGTGATCTTATTGAGGTGTATGAAATCATGAGAGGAATAGATTGGATAGAAGCAGAGAGGCTCTTGCTCAGAGAAGGTGAATCAAGGACCATAGGTTTAAGGTGAAAAAATGTAATAGGAATCTGAGGGGTAACCTTTTCACATAATCGGTGATGGGTGTATAGAACAAGCTGCCAGAGGAGGTAGTTGAGGTTGGGACTATCCCAACATTTAAGAAAGTTAGAAAGGTACATGGATAGGACAGGTTTGGAGGGATATGGACCCTCACGGGCAGGTGGGACTAGTGTAGCTGGGACCGTTGGCTTGTGTGGGCAAGTTGGGTCGAAGGGCCTGTTTCCACACTGTATCACACTATGACTCTATAATCCTGGCTGAATTCAGGTAAACCTCTTCTGAACCCTCTCCACAGCCTCCACATCATTCCTGTAATGTAACAATACTCCAAATGCAACCTAACCAAAGTTTGGAAAGCTTGCCATCCTGACTCCACTCTATATACTTCTGTTGCCATTTCCAGAGAGTTCTGGACTTGGATCCCAAGATCAACTCTTCCACTTCTTTTGCTTCGCTATCATGTCTGAAACATCAAACAACGTGGATGGTTGAGCTGCCAGACTTGTCCCTTGTGCAGCCAAGTCTCTGTAATGGCCACAACATCATATCTCCAAGTGCTAACCCATGACCCATTCATCTGCTTTACCCACAATGCTCCTCATGTTGAAATAAACACTTCACTTCATCAGCGTCATCATTCTCCTTAACCTCTCCCTACCTGTCCTTGCTTTGAAATTTAGTAGTTCCATCTAACAAAAGTGGGTGGTATTGCAGATAGTGAAGATGGATATCAGAAATCGCAGAGGGATCTTGATCGGTTGGCCAACCGACAGAGAAATGTAAGGTGTTGCATTTTGGGATCACCAACATGGGCAGAACCTACACATTTAATGTCTGTCTAAATGCCACAAACCAGCAATTGTTCCATGTTCTAGATATCAACATTTGCAAAAAAACAATAATTTACACCTCAGATCCCTTTAAAACATCTTTCTTGCTCTTTAAACCCATGCCCACATGTTTCCTTCTGAAAAGCTGAGAGAGCTTTACCGCGTGGGGTGGGTCCTGCCCTGCAAATTTCATTGTTTTTTTGTGGAAGTGACAAAGGTAAATGATGAGCAGAGAGCAGTAGATGCTGTGTACATACACTCCAGTAAGGGATTTAACAAGATCTCAAGGCAACTGGAACAGAAGAATCACACATGTGATCCATACAGATTTGCTAATTTGGATACCAGATTGGCTTGGTTATAGGAGACAGAATAGTAGGGGAGGGTTTCTAACTGGAACTCTGGCCTGGGTTGTTTAACAAGGATCCAAACCAAGACCTAGAGGTGGTCACCTAGTATCATTACCTACATTATTTAGTTTGTTAATGTTTATTGTACATTTTTTGCGTTGTTAATATGCTGAAAAGATCAGGTAAAAATTGGCAAGAGAAATTGCAGATGGAGCTTAATCCAGACTAGTGTCAGCTTTGCAGTTTGGGAGGTCAACTACAAACAAAAGGTTAAATGGAACATAGAATATGAAAAAGCACTGTGTACAGTATGTTAAATACAGCAATAAATAACAGCCAAATGTAAAATGGCAGTGAAAAACCTGAATATTAGTATTAGTTTATTTTGGTCAAGTGTTGAGATAGAGTGAAACGCTTTGTTTGAATGCAATCCAGGCAATTCAAATGACACTATACAAGAGTACAATAAGGCCAAATACAGGGACAATAGGTAGTGCCAGAGTACAGATAGTATCACAGCATAGACACAAAAAGCTGGAGTCTCTCAGCGGGGCAGGCAGCATCTCTGGAGAGAAGGAATGGATGACGTTTTGGGTCGAGACCCTTCTTGAGGCCAGTTCATTGGCTATATTTAAGAGGGAGTTAGATGTGGCCGTTGTGGCTAAAGGGATCAGGGGGTATGGAGAGAAGGCAGGTACAGGATACTGAGTTGGATGATCAGCCATGATCATATTGAATGGCGGTGCAGGCTCGAAGGGCCGAATGGCTTATTCCTGCACCTATTTTCTATGTTTCTATGTCTATGTTTCAGACAGCATCGTATTTATACAGTTACAGAGAAAAAGCCCACTGCCTATGATAATCCAAATTCTTATCTTCAGTCTGATTCAATAATGACTCGAATACACTGGTCAACAGATTTATTTCACCGCGGAGATTTTTCCTCGAAAAACATCTCTCCAGACTGAAACAGTGTCTGAAGAGTTTTCAGCAGGAAAGAAAGAAAATCAGCTTTTCCAAGATTAATTGCTCTTTATACAGAAAGGAAAAGGGGTAGTGCAGAGTCAATATAGTCAATAGTCAATTTATTTGTCACATACACATAAATGTGCAGTGAAATGAAAAATTACCTGCAGTTCAACAATAAGACCAATAAAAATAAGCAATAACACGTACAATCATAAACCAACACCAAACAAAAGAAACATCCATCACAGTCAGTCTCCTCCAGTCACCTCCTCACTATGATGGAAGGCGCTGGTTACTCAATAGCCAATTACAATCTTAGACAATAGACAATAGACAATAGGTGCAGAGGTAGGCCATTCAGCCCTTCGAGCCAGCACCGATATTCAATGCGATCATGGCTGATCACTCTCAATCAGTACCCCGTTCCTGCCTTCTCCCCATACCCCCTCACTCCGCTATCCTCAAGAGCTCTATCCAACTCTCTCTTGAAAGCATCCAACGAACTGGCCTCCACTGCCTTCTGAGGCAGAGAATTCCACACCTTCACCACTCTCTGACTGAAAAAGTTCTTCCTCATCTCCGTTCTAAATGGCCTACCCCTTATTCTTAAACTGTGGCCCCTTGTTCTGGACTCCCCCAACATTGGGAACATGTTTCCTGCCTCTAATGTGTCCAATCCCCTAATTATCTTATATGTTTCAATAAGATCCCCCCTCATCCTTCTAAATTCCAATGTATACAAGCCTAATTACTCCAGCCTTTCAACATACGACAGTCCCGCCATTCCGGGAATTAACCTAGTGAACCTACGCTGCACGCCCTCAATAGCAAGAATATCCTTCCTCAAATTTGGAGACCATCTTAACGCAATTCACATGATTACCGAGAAATGAGTCACAAAAATACAAAAACAAAACTTTACACCTAACCTCAGATACATGCCCATATAAAGAGTTGTTATGCCCAAAAGGAACTATCCCTTATCAGTAAAGTTTGCGGGCTTTCTACTCTAAGCAGGTAAACAACATTCCATTCTTCTGAGAATATCACTCTTCTACAAACAAGTATCCATTTTACTGCTTTACTACTTAAAAGCAGGCATCCATTTTTTTCCTATTAGCTAAAACAACAACAGGAGCCATTTTGTAACCATCTACAACAGGATGTGTAGGAAAATAACTGCAGATGGAAGGTACCACAAAATGCTGGAGTAACTCAGCAGGTCAGGCAGCATCTAGGATAGAAGGAATGGGTGACGTTTTGGGTCGAGACCTTTCAGACTGATGTCAGGGGGGACAGGACAAAGAAATGCTATAGGTGGAGACAGGAAGACAGTGGGAGAACTGGGAAGGGGGAGGGGAAGAGAGGGCCAGAGGAACTATTTAAAGTTAGATAAGTCAATGTTCATACCGCTGGGCTGTAAGCGAAATATGAGGTGCTGTTCCTCCAATTTCCGGTGCGTCTCATTATGACACTGGAGGAGGCCCAGGACAGAAAGGTTAGCCTGGGAGTGGGAGGGGGAGTTGAAGTGCTCAGCCACCAGGAGATCGGGTTGAGGCGGACTGAGCGAAGGTGTTGAGCGAAACAATCGCCGAGCCTGCGTTTGGTCTCGCCGATGTAGAGAAGTTGACATCTGGTATCAGTATCATTAATCTATATATTCTCCTTCCCTCCTTTTATCATTCCATGATAACCATTAAAGTTCAATCCCCGCTTTAAAACAATAAACCACATTAGACACCTTAAGAGTAAATTGTTGTCTTCGTGTTCACTCATGTGGATAGGGAAGCAATCCTTGAAGTACAACCAGATCCAATCCTTGTTTATTTATACAGAGAGGGAAATACTTAGACCATCATTAGCACTTCCAAACAATGCTTTACTGACACCAGAAAGATTCACTCCTTGCTACAATATCTCTTGCATGAGCTGCTTCTCGCCTGTATCGCATTAACCCTTTCAGTTCCATAACTCCTCACATGCATCATACTCCTAGTCTCGCCAAAGGCAACATATCCAACTACACCTATTCTATTAAGTCGGTCATCCTCAAAACCACTTCATCTTCCCCTACATTCTCTACCTAATCTAATCATTTCATAGAAAATAGGTGCAGGAGGAGGCCTTCGAGGCCCTTCAAGCCAGCACCGCCATTCATTGTGATCAAGGCTGATCATCCACAATCAGTAACCTGTGCCTGCCTTCTCCCAATAACCCTTGATTCCACTAACCTCCAGAGCTCTATCTAACTCTCTCTTAAATTCATCCAGTGATTTGGCCTCCACTGCCCTCTGTGGCAGTGAATTCCACAAATTCACAACTCTCTGGGTGAAAAAGTTTCTTCTCACCTCAGTTTTAAATGGCCTCCCCTTTATTCTTAGACTGTGGCCCCTGGTTCTGGACTCCCCCAACATTGGGAACATTTTTCCTGCATCTAGCTTGTCCAGTCCTTTTATAATTTTGTACGTCTCTATAAGATCCCCTCTCATCCTTCTAAACTCCAGTGAATACAAGCCCAGTCTTTCCAATCTTTCCTCATTTGACAGTCATGAGTATATAAGGAGTATAGAAGGGGGCTGAGAACACATCCTTGTGGGGCACCAGTGTTCACGATTATAACCATATAACCATATAACAATTACAGCACGGAAACAGGCCCGTTCGGCCCTACCAGTCCACGCCGACCACTTTCTCTGACCTAGTCTCATCTACCTGCTCTCAGACCATAACCCTCCAATCCCCTCCCATCCATATACCTATCCAATTTACTCTTAAATAATAAAATCGAGCCTGCCTCCACCAATCCCCGCTTTAAAACAATAAACCACATTAGACACCTTAAGAGTAAATTGTTGTCTTCGTGTTCACTCATGTGGATAGGGAAACAATCCTTGAAGTACAACCAGATCCAATCCTTGTTTATTTATACAGAGAGGGAAATACTTAGCACTTCCAAACAATGGCTTACTGACACCAGAAAGATTCACTCCTTGCTACAATATCTCTTGCATGAGCTGCTTCTCGCCTGTATCGCATTAACCCTTTCAGTTCCATAACTCCTCACATGCATCATACTCCTAGTCTCGCCAAAGGCAACATATCCAACTATACCTATTCTATTAAGTCGGTCATCCTCAAAACCACTTCATCTTCCCCTACATTCTCTACCTAATCTAATCATTTCATAGAAAATAGGTGCAGGAGGAGGCCTTCGAGGCCCTTCAAGCCAGCATCATTGGATCTGCTTCCTCTGGCAGCTCATTCCAAATACGGATTACACTCAGCAAGGACCCTCTTAAATGTCTCCCCTCTCACTTTGCATCTCTGCCCTTTGGTTTTAGAATCCTCTGCCTTGGGAGAAAGCCTTAAGCATTCACTTATATCCATGTCCCTCATGACCTTGTACAGTTCAATGAGGTCATCCCTCAGCCTCCTACATTTGAACGAAGAAAGTCCCATCCAATCCCAATTCTCCCGATAACTCAAGCCGAGGTGAATCATTCCTGCACCTTTCCTAACAATGACATCCTTCCTATAACTGCAGACACCGTGCAAGTGTGGTCTCACCAATGACTTATACAGCTGCTGCATGATGTCTCAAGATAGTGGAGTTACAGAGAAAGGAGTCACTCTGAATACTTGACCCCCAACAAAGAACCCAGAAATAAAGAACCACTGAATGTTCAAAGCTCAGTTACTCCAATGTAGAGCTGGAATCTGACACTAAAGTTGGTGGTATTAGAGAGAGAAAAGATGGTTATCAAAAATGACAGTGGGACATTGATCAGCTGGGCAAGTAGCCTGAGGAATGGCGAATGGAATTTAATGTAGATAAGTGTGTGGTGTTGCATTTTAGAAAGTCAAGGTAGGACCTTCATTGTGAATGGCATGGTCCTGGGGAATGCTGTGGAGCTGAGGGATTGAAGAGAACAGGTTCATGGTTTCCTGAAAGCAGTGTCACAGGTAGATAGGGTGGTAAAGAAGGCTGTTGGTACTTTGACCTTCATTAGTCAGGGTATTCATTATAGAGGTTGGAATGTAATGTTGCAGTTGTACAAGACATTGATGAGAACACATTTGCAACTGCTGGCATCACTCAGTCATATCATATCATATCATATATATACAGCCGGAAACAGGCCTTTTCGGCCCTCCAAGTCCGTGCCGCCCAGTGATCCCCGTACATTAACACTATCCTACACCCACTAGGGACAATTTTTTACATTTACCCAGCCAATTAACCTACATACCTGTACGTCTTTGGAGTGTGGGAGGAAACCGAAGATCTCGGAGAAAACCCACGCAGGTCACGGGGAGAACGTACAAACTCCTTACAGTGCAGCACCCGTAGTCAGGATCGAACCTGAGTCTCCGGCGCTGCATTCGCTGTAAAGCAGCAACTCTACCGCTGCGCTACCGTGCCGCCCCGTCATAGAGTCGTAGTGATACAACTTACCCACACCGGCCAACATGTCCCCTCTACACTAGGCCCACCTGCCCGCGCTTGGTCCATATCTGTCCAACCCTCCAAACCTGTCCAACCCTCCACTCAGCAGGTCAAGCAGCAGAGTGGGCAGTGACCGGCCCCAGCCTCACTGACCATTACTGACTACCTTGACCTCACTGACGGTCACTGACTACCCCCGGCCTCACTGACGGGGCGAGGGGGCCGAGGCGAGGGGGATGAGGGGAGGAGGTTACGCTTGTTTTTGCGCCTGAATTGTTTTTGACTTCACTAAAGTAATGGCAGACAAGTTGGTGCAGTGTGTTTCCTGCAGGATGTGGGAAGGTAGGGACCGCTGGAGCTTCTGGGAGCTACACCTGCAAGAACTGTGTCCAGGTGCGGCTCCTGACTGGACGTGTGGTGGAGTTGGAGAAGCAGCTGAATGACCTCAGGGTCATCCAGGAATGCGAGAGTTTCCTGGACAGGACCTACTGTCACACCAAGGGTCCAGGTCGAGCGGAGGTGAAAGACCGTTTCAGGGGGGAGAAAACGTGGACTACAGAAGACCCCGGTGGCTGTGCCTATTGCAAACAGGTACACCCTCTTGGGAGCTGTTGGGGCAGAAGACGCTTCCAGTCCGAGCGGCGGACGTGTTGGCAGATCTAACCCAGGCAAGGAAACTCGACCGGGGAGACCGAAGTCAGGAAGAGCCATAGTAGTGGGTGACTCCATTGCCCGAGGTACGGACAGTAGATTCTGTGGCGACAGGCGGGACTCGAGGATGGTCTGTTGCCTCCCTGGTGCCAGGGTTCAAGGCATCACGGGGCGGCTTCAGAACATCCTAGCGAGGGAAGGTGATCAACCGGAAGTAGTTGGGCATGTGGGCACGAACGATGTCGGGAGGAAGAGGAAGGAGATACTGCAACGTGAGTTTAGAGAGTTAGGAAGAAGACTGAGAAGTAGGATGTCGAAGGTGGTTGTCTCTGGACTGCTACCTGAACCTTGTGCTAGTGAGGGCAGGAATAGAGAGATCGGGGATATGAATGTATGGCTGAGGGGCTGGTGCAGGGAGCAGGGATTTAGATTTCTGGACCACTGGGATCTCTTCTGGGGTAGGGGTGACCTGTACAAAAGGGACGGGTTACACCTTAACAGCAGGGGGACCAACATTCTGGCAGGTAGGTTTGCTAGTGCTACACGTGTGGCTTTAAACTAAGTAGTGGGGGGGAGGGGTTGACAAATTGGGAATATGAAGATGGAGTTAAAGGGGAAACAAATACAGGAGAAATTGCAAAGGACTCTCGAATGAATGGGGAGGGAAGTTCTAGATGGGATAAGAGAGTAAGGTCAGGGCCAATTGTGACCGGTGTGAGAGGGGAGGTGAATACGGAAATTAAAGTGTTGTATTTAAATGCGCGAAGTATAAGAAATAAAGTGGATGAGCTTGAGGCTCAGTTAAACATTGGCAAGTGTGATGTTGTGGGAATCACTGAGACATGGCTACAAGAGGACCAGGGCTGGGAACTGAATATTCAGGGGTACACAACGTACAGAAAAGATAGACAGGTGGGCAGAGGGGGTGGGGTCGCTCTGTTGGTGAGGAATGATATTCACTCCCTTGCAAGGAGTGACATAGAATCAGGAAATGGAGAATCAGTAATGGATAGAAATGAGGAATTGTAAGGGTAAAAATACCCTAATGGGAGTTATCTACAGGCCCCCAAACAGTAGCCTCGACATAGGGTGCAAGTTGAATGAGGAGCTAAAATTGGCATGTTGCAAATGTAATGCTACGGTGGTTATGCGAGATTTCAACATGCAGGTAGACTGGGAAAATCTGGTTGGTAATGGACCCCAGGAAAGAAAGTTTGTGGAGTGTCTCCAAGATGGATTCTTAGAACAGCTTGTACTGGAGCCTACCAGGGAGAAGGCAATTCTGGATTTAGTGTTGTGTAATGAACCTGATCTGATAAGGGGACTCGAGGTAAAAGAGCCATTAGGATGCAGTGATCACAATATGATGAGTTTTACTCTGCAAATTGAGAGGGAGAAGGGAAAATCGGAAGTGTCAGTATTACAGTATAGCAAAGGGGATTACAGAGGCATGAGGCAGGAGCTGGCCAGAATTGACTGGAAGGAGGCTCTAGCAGGGAAGACGGTGGAACAGCAATGGTAGGTATTCCTGGGAATAATGCAGAAGTTGCAGGATCAATTCATCCCAAAGAGGAGGAAAGATTCCAAGGGGAGTAAGAGGCACCCGTGGCTGACAAGGGAAGTCGAGGACAGCATAAAAATAAAAGAGCAGTTAGTCTGACATCAGTGGTGGGGAAGATGCTGGAGTCAATTATAAAAGACAAAATTGCGGAGCATTTGGATAGTAGTAACAGGATTGTTCCGAGTCAGCATTGATTTACGAAGGGGAAATCATGCTTGACAAATCTATTTACAATATACATTAAATAGCTTTGGTGGTAAGAATAGGAAGGCAGAGTATTATCTGAATGGTGTCAAGTTAGGAACAGGGGACGTACAACGAGATTTGGGTGTCCCAGTGCATCAGTCACTGAAAGGAAGCGTGCAGGTTCAGCAGGCAGTGAAGAAAGCCAATGGAATGTTGGCCTTCATAACAAGAGGAGTTGAGTATAGGAGCAAAGAGGTCCTTCTGCAGTTGTACAGGGGACTAGTGAGACCGCACCTGGAGTAATGTGTGCAGTTTTGGTCTCCAAATTTGAGGAAGGATATTCTTGCTATTGAGGGCGTGCAGCGTAGGTTTACTAGGTTAATTCCCAGAATGGCGGGACTGTCATATGTTGAAAGACTGGAGTGACTAGGCTTGTATACACTGGAATTTAGGATGAGAGGGGATCTTATCGAAACGTATAAGATTATTAAGGGGTTGGACACGTTAGAGGCAGGAAACATGTTCCCAATGTTGGGGGAGTCCAGAACAAGGAGCCACAGTTTAAGAATAAGGGGTAGGCCATTTCGAACGGAGATGAGGAAAAACTTTTTCAGTCAGAGAGTTGTGAATCTGTGGAATTCTCTGCCGCAGAAGGCAGTGGAGGCCAATTCTCTGAATGCATTCAAGAGAGATCTAGGTAGAACCCTTCAGGATAGCGGAATCAGGGGGTATGGGGAGAAGGCAGGAATGGGGTACTGATTGAGAATGATCAGCCATGATCACATTGAATGGCGGTGCTGGCTCAAAGGGCCGAATGGCCTCCTCCTGCACCTATTGTTTATTGTAGTTGAGGCTGCGGCTATCCCATCGTTTAAGAGACACTTGGACAGGTACCTGGATAGGACAGGTTTGGAGGGATATGGGCCAAACGCGGGCAGGTGGGACTAGTGTAGATGGTACATGTTGGCCAATGTGGGCAAGCTGGGCCGAAGGGCCTGTTTCCAGGCCTTGTGTTCATTCCCTCTTTTCGAATACTGGATTCCCATTTGCTTTCTGTTCTGCCCCATATCTGAGGAATAATGTGCTGGCTCTGGAGAAGGTCCAGAGGAGGTTTAGAAGAACGATCCCAGGAATGAGTGGGTTAACGTACGATGAGGGTTTGTCGGATCTGGGCCTGTACTTGCTGGAGTTTAGAAGAATGAGGGGGGGGGACCTCATTTAAACTTACCGAATAGTGAGCGGCCTGGATAGAGTGGATGTGGTGAGGATGTTTCCACTAGTGGAAGAGTCTAGGACTAGAGGTCATAGCCTCAGAATTAAAGGACGTTCCTTTAGGAAGGAGAAGAGGAGGAATTTCTTTAGTCAGAGGGTGGTGAATCTGTGGGATTCTTTGCCACAGATGGCGGTGGAGGCCACAAGTCACTGGGTATTTTTAAGGCAGGGATGGATAGACATCAAACAGAACAGGTCGGCGGCACAGTGGCGCAGCGGTAGAGTTGCTGCCTTACAGCGAATGCAGCTGCTGGGGACTCAGGTTCGATCCCGACTACGGGCGCCGTCTGTACGGAGTTTGTACGTTCTCCCCATAACTTGCGTGGGTTTCCCCCGAGATCTTCGGTTTCCTCCCACACTCCAAAGAGGTTTGTAGGTTAATTGACTGGGTAAATGTAAAAATTGTCCCTAGTGTGTGTAGGATAGTGTTAATGTGCGGGGATCGCTGGGCGGCGCGGACCCGGTGGGCCGAAGGGCCTGTTTCCGCGCTGTATCTCTAAATCTAAATCTAAGAACCAGACCTACAGGTAAATGTGTATGATGGAATCATAGAGTGATACAGCATGGAAACAAGCTCCTTCAGCCCAACTTCTTGCCCACACCGGCCAACATGCCCCATCTACACTAGTCCCACCTGCCAACACCGACCAACATGCCCCATCTACACTAGTCCCACCTGCCCACACCGGCCAACATGCCCCATCTACACTAGTCCCACCTGCCCACACCAACCAACATCCCTGCCTTAAAAATACCCAGTTTAGTCCGATTAAAGATAGTCCGTGGGTCTCCAATGAGGTAGACGGGAGGTCAGGACCGCTCTCTAGTTGGTGAGAGGACGGTTCAGTTGCCTGATAACAGCCAGGAGGACACTGCCCCTGAATCTGGAAGTGTGCTTCTCCACACTTCTGTACCTCTTGCCCGATGGGAGTGTTCACGTCTGGCGGCGCCTAACGGCTGCGGCTCGCTGGCAGTCTGTTTGTCCTTTTTGTTTGTGTGTTGGTGTTGGGGTGTTTTGCTTTGGTTGTGTATGTGTGGGGGGTGGGGGCAATCTTTATTTTTTTAGGTCTCTTCCGCGGGGCCTTCCATCACCTGGTGCGGCTCGGCCGCGGGACTGAACAGTGCCCGGTGCGGCTCGGCCGCGGGGCCTTCCATCGCCCAGTGCAGCTCGACCGCGGGGCCTTCCATCGCCCGGTGCGACTCGGCCACGGGACTTAACAGTGCCCGGTGCGGCTCGGCCGCGGGACTTTCCATCGCCCGGTGCGGCTCGGCCACGGGACTGAACATCGCCCGGTGCGGCTCGGCCACGAGACTGAACAGTGCTCGGTGCGGCTCGGCCGCGGGACTTTCCATCGCCCGGTGCGGCTCGGCCACGGGACTGAACATCGCCCGGTACGGCTCGGCCACGGGACTGAACATCGCCCGGTGCGGCTCAGCCGCGGGGCCTTCCATCGCCCGGTGCGGCTCGGCCACGGGACTGAACATCGCCCGGTGCGGCTCGGCCACGGGACTCAACAGTGCCCGGTACGGCTCGGCCACGGGACTGAACATCGCCCGGTGCGGCTCGGCCGCGGGGCCTTCCATCGCCCGCTGCGGCTCGGCCATGGGACTGAACATCGCCCGTTGCGGCTCGGCCGCGGGGCCTTCCATCGCCCGGTGCGGCTCGGCCACGGGACTGAACATCGCCCGTTGCGGCTCGGCCGTGTGGACTTTCCATCTCCTTGCGGGGGCTGTGCGGGTCGGTCGCCTCGGTAGGGGTCGAGTTGTCCGTACGTGGGAGGGGCACGGGGGAAGAGAGAGGGGAAGTTTTTGGCTTCCATCACAGTGAGGGGGTGTTTGGAGTCACTGTGATGGATGTTTGTGTTGGGGTTGTGTCTTGTGTTTTTGTACTGCTGCTAAGTAATCTCGTTCCGTAAGGAATGACAAATAAAGGTATTTTGGATTGTTGGATTTTGGAGAAGAGGGAGTGACCGGGGTGGGACTTGATTATGCTGCTGGCCTTGCCGAGGCAGCGTGAGTTGTAGATGGAGGCGATGGAAGGGAGATTGGTTTGTGTAGGAAGGAACTGCAGATGCTGGTTTACACCAAAGATTGACATCAAACACTCCCTCTCTCTCCCCCCTCTCCCCTATCTCTCCCCCCCTCTCTCTCTCTCCCCGTTCTCTCCCCCCCTCCCCTCTCTCTCCCTCCCCCCTCCCTCTCCCCCCTCTTCTCTCGCCCTGTCCTACCCAAGTTGCTCCCCAGTTTATACAGGGGTTTTTCCAAGTTCTCTCACCCCTCTCTCTCTCTCCCCCCCCTCATCTCTCTCCACCCTCATCTCTCTCTCTCCCCCCTCTCTCTCTCCCCCCTCATCTCTCTCCCCCTCATCTCTCTCCCCCCTCATCTCTCTCTCCCCCCGTCTCTCCCCCCTCCCTCTTCCTCCCCTCTCTCTCCCTCCCCTCTCCCCCCCCCATCTCTCCTCTCCCTCCTCTCAATGGACTATATCTAGAGTCAATAGACAATAGACAATAGACAATAGGTGCAGGAGTAGGCCATTCAGCCCTTCGAGCCAGCACCGCCATTCAATGCGATCATGGCTGATCACTCTCAATCAGTACCCCGTTCCTGCCTTCTCCCCATACCCCTCACTCCGCTATCCTTAAGAGCTCTATCCAGCTCTCTCTTGAAAGCATCCAACGAACTGGCCTCCACTGCCTTCTGAGGCAGAGAATTCCACACCTTCACCACTCTCTGACTGAAAAAGTTCTTCCTCATCTCCATTCTAAATGGCCTACCCCTTATTCTTAAACTGTGGCCCCTTGTTCTGGACTCCCCCAACATTGGGAACATGTTTCCTGCCTCTAATGTGTCCAATCCCCTAATTATCTTATATGTTTCAATAAGATCCCCCCTCATCCTTCTAAATTCCAGTGTATACAAGCCCAATCGCTCCAGCCTTTCAACATACGACAGTCCCGCCATTCCGGGAATTAACCTAGTGAACCTACGCTGCACGCCCTCCATAGCAAGAATATCCTTCCTCAAATTTGGAGACCAAAACTGCACACAGTACTCCAGGTGCGGTCTCACCAGGGCCCGGTACAACTGTAGAAGGACCTCTTTGCTCCTATACTCAACTCCTCTTGTTACGAAGGCCAACATTCCATTGGCTTTCTTCACTGCCTGCTGTACCTGCATGCTTCCTTTCATTGACTGATGCACTAGGACACCCAGATCTCGTTGAACTCCCCCTCCTCCTAACTTGACACCATTCAGATAATAATCTGCCTTTCTATTCTTACTTCCAAAGTGAATAACCTCACACTTATCTACATTAAACTGCATCTGCCATGTATCCGCCCACTCACTCAACCTGTCCAAGTCACCCTGCAGCCGTATTGCATCTTCCTCACAATTCACACTACCCCCCAGCTTAGTATCATCTGCAAATTTGCTAATGGTACTTTTAATCCCTTCGTCTAAGTCATTAATGTATATCGTAAATAGCTGGGGTCCCAGCACCGAACCTTGCGATACCCCACTGGTCACTGCCTCCCATTCCGAAAGGGACCCATTTATCCCCACTCTTTGCTTTCTGTCTGTCAACCAATTTTCTATCCATGTCAGTACCCTACCCCCAATACCATGTGCCCTAATTTTGCCCACTAATCTCCTATGTGGGACCTTGTCGAAGGCTTTCTGAAAGTCGAGGTACACCACATCCACTGACTCTCCCCTGTCAATTTTCCTAGTTACATCCTCAAAAAATTCCAGTAGATTTGTCAAGCATGATTTCCCCTTCGTAAATCCATGCTGACTCGGAATGATCCCGTTACTGCTATCCAAATGCTCAGCAATTTCGTCTTTTATAATTGACTCCAGCATCTTCCCCACCACTGATGTCAGACTAACTGGTCTATAATTACCCGTTTTCTCTCTCCCTCCTTTCTTAAAAAGTGGGATAACATTTGCTATCCTCCAATCCACAGGAACTGATCCTGAATCTATAGAACATTGAAAAATGATCTCCAATGCTTCCACTATTTCTAGAGCCACCTCCTTAAGTACCCTGGGATGCAGACCATCAGGCCCTGGGGATTTATCAGCCTTCAGTCCCATCAGTCTACCCAAAACCATTTCCTGCCCAATGTGGATTTCCTTCAGTTCCTCCATCACCCTAGGTTCTCCGGCCCCTAGAACATTTGGGAGATTGTGTGTATCTTCCTCAGTGAAGACAGATCCAAAGTAATGGTTTAACTCGTCTGCCATTTCTTTGTTCCCCATAATAAATTCCCCTGTTTCTGTCTTCAAGGGACCCACATTTGCCTTGACTATTTTTTTCCTCTTCACGTACCTAAAAAAACTTTTGCTATCCTCCTTTATATTATTGGCTAGTTTACCCTCGTACCTCATCTTTTCTCCCCGTATTGCCTTTTTAGTTAACTTTTGTTGCTCTTTAAAAGAGTCCCAATCCTCTGTCTTCCCACTCTTCTTTGCTATGTTATACTTCCTCTCCTTAATTTTTATGCTGTCCTTGACTTCCCTTGTCAGCCACGGGTGCCTCTTACTCCCCTTGGAATCTTTCCGCCTCTTTGGAATAAATTGATCCTGCAACCTCTGCATTATTCCCAGGAATACCTGCCATTGCTGTTCTACCGTCCTCCCTGCTAGGACCACCTTCCAGTCAATTTTGGCCAGCTCCCGCCTCATGCCTCTGTAATCCCCTTTGCTATACTGTAATACCGACACTTCCGATTTTCCCTTCTGCCTTTCCATTTGCAGAGTAAAACTTATCATGTTGTGATCACTGCCTCCTAATGGCTCTTTTACCTCTAGTCCCCTTATCAGATCAGGATCATTACATAACACTAAATCCAGAATTGCCTTCTCCCTGGTAGGCTCCAGTACAAGCTGTTCTAAGAATCCATCTCGAAGGCACTCTACAAACTCTCTTTCCTGGGGTCCATTTCCAACCTGATTTTCCCAGTCTACCATGTTGAAATCTCCCATAACCACCGTAGCATTACATTTTTGACTCGCCAATTTTATCTCCTGATTCAACTTGCACCCTATGTCAAGGCTAGTTTGGGGGCCTATAGATAACTCCCATTAGGGTCTTTTTACCCTTACAATTTCTCATTTCTATCCATACTGATTCAACATCTCCTGATTCTATGTCACCCCTTGCAAGGGAATGAATATCATTCCTTACCATCAGAGCAACCCCACCCCCTCTGCCCTCCTGTCTGTCTTTTCTATACGTTGTGTACCCCTGAATATTCAGTTCCCAGCCCTGGTCCTCTTGTAGCCATGTCTCAGTGATCCCTACAACATCATACTTGCCCATGACTAACTGAGCCTCAAGCTCATCCACTTTATTTTTTATACTACGCGCATTTAAGTACAACACTTTAACTTCTGTATTTACCTCCCCTCTCACATCGGTCACAATTGGCCCTGCCCTTAATTTCTTTTCCCCTCTAGAACTTCTGTTCCCCTTCTTCCGAGAGTCTTTTGCAATATCTCCTGTATTCCCTTTTACCTCATCTTCATATTCACAATTTGTCAACCCCTCCCCCCCACTACTTAGTTTAAAGCCACAGGTGTCACACTAGCAAACCTGCCTGCCAGAATGTTTGTCCCCCTGCTGTTAAGATGTAACCCGTCCCTTTTGTACAAGTCACCCCTAGCCCAGAAGAGATCCCAGTGGTCCAGAAATCTAAATCCCTGCTCTCTGCACCAGCCCCTCAGCCATATATTCATACCCTTTATCTCTCTGTTCCTGGCCTCACCAGCACGAGGTACCGGTAGCAGTCCAGAGATAACCACCTTCGACGTCCTACTTCTCAGCATTTTTCCCAACTCTCTAAACTCCCGCTGTAGCACCTCCTTCCTCTTCCGCCCGACGTCATTCGTGCCCACGTGCACAACGACTTCAGGTTGATCGCCTTCCCGCACTAGGATTTTCTGAAGCCGGTCCGTGATGTGTTGAACCCTGGCACCAGGGAGGCAACAGACCATCCTCAAGTCCCTCCTGCTGCCACAGAATCTTCTGTTTTATTGTCAAAATGTCCCAGATAGAGCAATGACGCTCTTACTGGCCACGGTGCAACAGAATATGTAAACATTGTGTTCTGTAAACGGTGTAATAAACGAGAAAGGATTGTCCAGTGTGTGGTTATATAGATATATAGGTGTGTGGGTGTGTGTGAGGAAGGGCCTGGGCTCTGCAATGGTCCCTGGGGTTTGTAGTTTTTCCTGCTCCCCTCACAATGGGAGTCAATTGGAATGGGGACTACAACTCCCAGGAGGCAAAGCGAGAGTGGCCACTCCTCTGTACCAGGTGATACACCGCACTACCTCCTGGGAGTTAGACAATAGGTGCAGGAGGAGGCCATTCGGCCCCTTGAGCCAGCACCGCCATTCAATGTGATCATGGCTGATCACTCTCAATAGGTACCCCGTTCCTGCTTTCTCCCCATACCCCCTGACTCCGCTATCCTTAAGAGTTGTAGTTGGGCATCCGATTGACTCCCATTGTGAACAGAGCCGGAAGAACAACAACCCCCAGGAGACACTGCAGGGACCAGGCCTCTCCTCACACATCCCTCTCTACAATGGACCACATCTAGTCAATGGACCACATCTAGTCAATGGACCACATCTAGAGTCAAGTGTATTTTATTTTCAAAATGTCCCAGTTAGAACAATGACGCTCTTACTGGCAGCGGCGCAAAGGAATATGTGAACATTGTGTTCTGTAAATGGTGTAATAAACGAGAAAGGATTGTCCAGTTGTGATTATATCGATGTGTGTGTGTGTGTGTGTGTGTGTATTAGATATAATGAAACCCTTAAAAGATATAAACACACTATTAGGAACAAAAAAACAAAACTATACCCGTGTGGCTGCGCCTAACGGCTGCGGCTCTCTGGCAGTCTGTTTGTCTTTTTTTCTTTGTGTCGGTGTTGGGATGGTTTTTGTTTCTGTTTTGGCTGTGTATGTGTGGGGGTGGGGGTGGGGGTGGGGGTGAAACCTTTCTTTTATTAGGTCTCTTTCCCGGGGCGCAGCTCGGCCGCGCGACCTTCCATCGTCCGCTACATCGCCCGGCGCGGCTCGGCCCGGCCGCTGGACTTAACATCGCCGGCGCGGCTCAGCCGCGGGACCTAACAGTGCCCGGCGCGGCTCGGCCGCGGGGTCTTCCATCGCCCGGTACGGCCGCGGGACGGTTCAGCGCTCGGTGCGGCTCGGCCGCGGGGCCTTCCATCGCCCGTTGCGGCTCGGCCCGGCCGCTGGACTTAACATCGCCGGCGCGGCTCGGCCGCGGGGCCTTTCATCGCTCGGTGCGGCTCGGCCGCGGAACGGTTCAGCGCCCGGCGCAGCCTTCATCGCCCGGCGCGGCTCGGCTGCGGGACTTAACATCGCCGGCGCGGCTCGGCCGCGGGACGTTTCAGTGCCCGGTGCGGCTCGGCCGCGGGACGTTTCAGTGCCCAGTGCGGCTCGGCCGCGGGACGTTTCAGTGCCCGGTGCGGCTCGGCCGCGGGACGTTTCAGTGCCCGGTGCGGATCGGCCGCGGGACTTAGCAGCGGCCGCGGGGCCTTCCATCGCCTGGCGCGGCTCGGCCGCTGGACTTAACATCGCCCGGTGCGGCCGCGGGACGTTTCGGTGCACGGGGCGGCTCAGCCGCGGGGCCTTCCATCCCCTTGCGGGGGCTGTGCGTGTCGTTTGCCTCGGTAGGGGTCGAGCTGCCTGTCCGTGGGTGCGGGGGGAAGAGAGTGGAAGTTTTGTTGCTGTCCATCACAGTGAGGGGGTGTTTGGAGTCACTGTGATGGATGTTTGTGTTGGGGTCGTGTGTCCTGTGTTCTTTTCTTTTTTGCTGTGTCTTGTGACTGCTGAAATTTCGTTCGGTATTTATACCGAATGACAATAAAGTTCTGTTATACTGTTATAAAAGACTTGAAGAAATTGAAAACTCCATAAATCAAAACAAATTCCGTGATATGTGGAATAGCCTGGGCACAACAAACCCACAGGCATTAATTACCAACTCAAGATGGTGATACCTGGAGGGCATATTTTGAAGATCTGTATAAAGACATTCCAATAAATAAAATAAACTTAAACTATAACCATATAACCATATAACAACTACAGCATGGAAACAGGCCTGTCCGGCCCTACCAGTCCACGCCGACCATTCTCCCTGACCTAGTCTCATCTACCTGCACTCAGACCATAACCCTCCAATCCCCTCCTATCCATATACCTATCCAATTTACTCTTAAATAATAAAATCGAGCCAGCCTCCACCACTTCCACCGGAAGCCCATTCCATACAGCCACCACCCTCTGAGTAAAGAAGTTCCCCCTCATGTTACCCCTAAACCTTTGTCCCTCAATTCTGAAGCTATGTCCCCTTGTTGGAATCTTCCCCACTCTCAAAGGGAAAAGCCTACCCACGTCAACTCTGTCCGTCCCTCTCAAAATTTAAAAAACCTCTATCAAGTCCCCCCTCAACCTTCTACGCTCCAAAGAATAAAGACCCAACCTGTTCAACCTCTCTCTGTAGCCTAAGTGCTGAAACCCAGGCAACATTCTAGTAAATCTCCTCTGTACCCTCTCCATTTTGTCGACATCCTTCCTATAATTTGGCGACCAGAACTGCACACCATACTCCAGATTCGGCCTCACCAATGCCCTGTACAATTTTAACATTACATCCCAACTTCTATACTCGATGCTCTGATTTATAAAGGCAAGCATACCAAACGCCTTCTTCACCACCCTATCCACATGAGATTCCACCTTCAGGGAACAATGCACAGTTATTCCCAGATCCCTCTGTTCCACTGCATTCCTCAATTCCCTACCATTTACCCTGTACGTCCTATTTTGATTTGTCCTACCAAAATGCAGCACCTCACACTTATCAGCATTAAACTCCATCTGCCATCTTTCAGCCCACCCTTCCAAAAGGCCCAAGTCTCTCTGTAGACTTTGAAAATCTACCTCACTATCAACTACACCACCTATCTTAGTATCATCTGCATATTTACTAATCCAATTTGCCACACCATCATCCAGATCATTAATGTAAATGACAAACAACAGTGGACCCAACACAGATCCTTGGGGTACTCCACTAGACACTGGCCTCCAACCTGACATACAATTGTCAACCCTTACCCTCTGGTATCTCCCATTCAGCCATTGTTGAATCCATCTTGCAACCTCACTATTAATACCCAACGATTTAACCTTCTTAATCAACCTTCCATGTGGAACCTTGTCAAATGCCTTACTGAAGTCCATATAGACAACATCCACAGCCTTGCCCTTATCAATTTCCCTGGTAACCTCTTCAAAAAATTCAAGAAGATTAGTCAAACATGACCTTCCAGGCACAAATCCATGTTGACTGTTTCTAATCAGGCCTTGATTATCCAAATAATTATATATATTGTCCCTAAGTATCTTTTCCATTAATTTTCCCACCACAGACGTCAAACTAATAGGTCTATAATTGCTAGGTTTACTTTTAGAACCTTTTTTAAACTACTCTCATATCAAAGATAAACTCCAAACATTAGAAACAACAATTAAAGTATCAAAACCCTCTCAACTTCCCAATCACTCCAGAAGAATTGGCCACAAAAATAAAATCTCTCCACTCAAAGAAAGCTTGTGGTCCAGACAGCATTAAAAATGAAATGCTTAAGTATAGCACTCCAGAGATGCAGAACATAATGCTTAGGTTGTTCAACATCATATTATGTTCAGGTTCTTTTCCCCGATATTTGGTGTCAAGGGCTTATTTTGCCCATTTATAAGAGTGGAAACAAATCAGATCCAAACAATTATCGTGGCATCTGTGTCAGTAGTTGCCTTGGGAAGTTATTCTGCAGTATTATAAATAACAGAATGCAGGATTTCCTTAGCAAATATAATATTCTCAGTAAAAACCAAATTGGCTTCCTTCCAAAACACCGCACCACTGACCATATCTATACTCTTCACACTCTCATTGAAAAACATATACATCAAGCAAAAAATGGGAAAATATTTGCCTGTTTTATTGACTTTAAGAAAGCATTTGACTCTATTTGGCACGAAGGGCTTTATTACAAACTTCTCCATTGTGGTATAGGAGGAAAGGTATATGACCTTATTAAATCAATGTATCTGAATAATAAATGTGGTGTCAAAATTGGGGACAAATGCACTGATCTCTTCACCCAGAGAAGAGGTGTCCGGCAAGGCTGCAATCTGAGCCCAACACTGTTTAATGTGGACATAAACGATTTGGCAGTAAAGTTGGACCAGAGCACAGCGCCAGGCCTCTGTCTTCTGGACGGAGGGGTCAAATCCCTGCTTTATGCGGATTACTTGGTTTTGTTGTCTCCCACAGAACAGGGACAGCAGCAACAGTTAGACCTACTCGATGATTACTGCCAACATTGGGCCGGGCAGTAAATCGAAAGAAAACCAACATCATGATTTTTCAAAAAAGACCCAGATGTCAGGAAGACAAATACCAATTCACTCTCAATGGTATCATTATCGAACACACTATGAGCTACACTCACCTTGGTCTAACTATTGCAGCATCAGGGAGCTTTAGCATGGCAGTGAATGCACTCAAAGAGAAAGCTCGAAGAGCTCTGTGTGCAATAAAAAGAAGATTCCACAACATCCAAATTCCAATTAAAATCTGGCTTAAAATATTTGCCGGTGTAATTCAGCCCATTGTGCTTTATGGTAGTGAAGTATGGGGTCCACTCAGTCACCACAGCTATACTAAATGGGAAAATCACACAACAGAGGCCCTACATGTGGAATTTTGTCGGAACATCCTCCGCATCCAAAGGAAAACACCAACAAACGCATGTAGGGCGGAATTAGGTAGATACCCACTGATAATAAATATCCAGAAACCAGCACTAAACTCTTGGAATCACCTTAAATCTAGTCCCCCAGACACCCTCCAGTTCAAAGCCCTCCAAACCCAAGAGAGGAACTCAGAAAAGAGCTCCCTGTGTCAGTTGGTATTGAGACTTGTAAGATTTGAGAAGTTTTCCCTCATTCTGCAATCAACACCAAACCAAAGAGCTGCAGTTTGGACATTTTACACGGGAGACTGGGGCTGATAGCGGAGAAAGGCTGCGGTCAGTTTACCAAGGGATGTCACAATCCGTGGGTCCCAAGATGGCCGCGGGACCTCGTGACCAGCCACAAAAGTAAAAACCCCACAGCCCAGTCTCTAGGTTTCTGCAAAGCCACGGCCAGAACAATGGATGGATATTGGCCGTGCAGAAACGCGCGAAACCAGGTCGAAGTCCAGACACTGGGGCACTGACATCAGCATACTCACAATGCCCCAAGCCGACCTACACAGTTAATCCCGTTAAGGGGGCACAATAGCCCATAGAAACCTACATGGCAGGTGATGGGAAACCAGTTAAACCCATCACCTCTCAACGAGAAACAGATTAACAGACCGTCTAGCCATCACCGGTACCCCCGGACATAACGCAGAACAAAGAGAAAACTCAAAACCTATCTTTGAAACAAAGAGATCCCGAGATCTGGCGGGAGATAGGACGGGTCAGGATTAGTATAACTGGCCACGATTTTTGGGTTAAACACGGCACGGAGAACGGAGACTCACCGAGAAGAACGGAAGGAACTCACGGAACAAGCACGACCCTCACGGAGAACAGCGGAGAAGCAGCACGAACAGCCAGTGACCCCAGTAATAGCCCCATGGTGAGCATGTACCCCGATCCTGGACATAGTTTTAGCGTAGAGGGGAGGGTGGCTTAATTAACGTGGGTGTATAAGTAAATATGTGTTGGCCAATTTTGCGATGTATCGTACGTTCCCCATCTTACAGTCAAGTATATGTCTTATAGAACTGTGCGTTTATAATTCAGAGTCAAAGTATTCATGTAATTCAATATATGTCTGATAGAACTGTGTAAAAGCATTCATGTACCATATTCCCAAGCGCTCAAAAAAAGCCTTATTCCGTTTAAACCCTGGTCTTCAAATCTGGTCTGGTTGAATTTTTCTGCACTATCAACGCTCCTGCATCTAAGTCCAGTGTCTAGAACCGTAGGGGGTGAGTGGGTCAAACCACTCAGGGGGAACCAGTGTGCGCGGCCTGGTCGAGGGACCAGAGCAAGGCACGGGGACCTTAGGTCGGGCGAAAGCTTGGCGCAGAAACCCCTTACAGATAATGGCGACCACGAAGGGACACTGGCAGCAGGACGATAGTATACCAGAAAAGGATTTGAAAACTAGGGACGTAATGGACGAACGCATTGCGGACTATGTCTTTAGCAAGGTGAATATCACCAAACAATGGATGTGTGTTTTATTAGAGGACAAGCGCCCACTGGATGCAGCGATCCGGTGGACGGCCTGCAAAGCCCACAAGAAATCTGTGGAAAAGGCGGTCTGGCTGACCTGCTATAAAAAGCAGGTCCAGCTTTTGGACCGCGTGGTTGTGGCACAGGCAGCCCAGATCAGGGACCTTCAGGAGGAGGTAGAGGAGAAGGCTGCGGGTGGGAACCAATTGATTGAGGCTCTGGACTCTTTAAACAAGGAGCGCCGGGTCGTGACCAACCGCCACAAGGCCAGGGTAGAGCTGATGGAGTGTCAGATCACTGAGGCCATGCGCAGTGAGGGCAAGCTCAGGGAGCAGTGCGCTTCCCTGAGCCACCAGCTGGAGACCCAGGAAGAGAACCTCAAGGGGGTTAGGGCAGCCTACAAAATGGTTTTAGAGGACAGGTCGGAAGGGGCCGACCACGGGGCCTGCCTGCAGGAGATAGAAGGTCTGCGGAGTGCTTTAAATAAAGCAAGCGGGCTGGTCTATCTAATGAACCCCCCAGCGGACCAGTCACTGGCGGTTGCGAAGGTCCCGGTTTCGATCCCCAGAAAGACCGTGGTGGCTTCGGCCCCCAGACTCCGCGATCCCCCTAGCTACGAGGCATCCTGGGAAAGGGGTAGTGTAGGGGAGAGAGAGAGAGAGGAGCTCCCGGTCGAGGACTCGGCACCGGCGCCCATGTGCCCGGTCCTGGAAACCAGACGGGGACCCACCGCGCTGAATGGGGACGCCGGACCCATTCAGAGCGAGATCGTGGTTCCCCACAGCTCCCAGCAGTTAAGAGCCATGATCGGGCATGTAGCAAAATTGTCCGAATCAGGGGACCCTTCGCTGCATTTCAGGGAGATCGAGCAAACCGCCGCAATCAACGGTTGCGACGAGGGAGAACGGGCAAAATTGTTGCTGTTCTCCCTGGACAGCTCGATCCTCCAATGCCTCTCAGATGAAAGTAAAAGAGGGACCAGGACCTACGATCTCCTACGGGACGAGGTCCTGGAAGTTTTGGGGATGGGCGATGAGGGTCCATTTGCCCGATTGGGGAAGACCCTCCAGATGGAGGGAGAACCCCCAAAGGTTTTTGCGGCGCGACTGTGGTCAGTATACCAGAGCAGCTGCCCGCACGTCTCCGCGCGGGATGTCCTGGTCGGGAATGGGAGAGCCCAGTGGCTCCGATGTTTGGTATCAAACAGCCTGGCGGCCGTCAGGGAGCAGGCGAAAGCCTGGTTTGATCCCACAAATAGTACAGAGGAGACGGTTTTGGACCGTCTCACGGTAGGGTATAGAAACACCCGGAGCACGTCTACCCGACTCATAAAAGGGAAGGTGCACTTAGCGGAGGCTACTGCACCGGCCCAAAAGGAGTGGCGACAGGAGGGTAACCCTACCGCACAGTCCAAGTGTTTCAGGTGCGGTAAGGTGGGGCACTGGCGGAAGGATTGCAGGGCCCACACCAAGGAAGATAGGGTTGGCACCACCCTGCGCGCCGATGTCCCAGTTAAGCCCGAGATCATCGAAACGATGATCGAGGTGATGCGGTCCCTCATGGCCGCACCGGGGAAGGTGGCAGTCGCTACCGGCTCCCCGGGTGCGGGGAGGGCACTGGACATTCCCCAATTACATCAGCCCACGCAGCCTGCCTATCTGTGTCCTCTCCGCTACGATGCGTGGAAGAAGCCGCTTGTGGAGATAGTAGTGGAGAGGCAAAGGGGCAATTACCTGTTGGACACGGGGGCTTCATGCACCGTGGTCCACACAGAGGAACCCTTTGACTCTCCCCTGTCCACAGGGGTCCCTTTCGCACTGGCGGGGTTCACAGGGAAGGAACAGGCTGGCGCACGTTCCATCCCGCTGTCCATTCATTTGGGAGCACTCCGCACCACATGGGAGTGTATCCTGATGAAATGGACAGCAGGGGGTGGGAAGGGGATCATTGGATCCGATTTTTTAGTAAGCCATGGGATCCTTATGGACTTACGGAACCACTGCCTTTGGGTGGACAAGGGCGGTAAGGGTGAGATAATGGTGATTTGGGGAAAGGAGGGGAAAGGGACTCTGTGCACCATGAAGCCGCCCGAGGGTTACGACCTCGAGTGCATGGTGGCGGAGGTCCCGGCCGAACTACAAGAGTGTGTGGGGAGCAACCTGAACGCGTTTGCGACCCACAAACACGATTGTGGTAGTAGTGGGGTTCAAGGTCAGCATAGACGGGGACCCCATGACCAGACCCCAGAGGCAGTACAATTTCCCCAAGGAGGCGGAACCCGATTTGGAGATAGCCATATCTTCACTGGTGCAGCAGGGCGTACTGGGGCCAATAGCCACACATGTGAACTCTCCATTGTGGCCGGTTAGGAAACCGGATAACTCATGGAGGGCCACGGTGGACTACCGGGTCCTCAACAGTAATATCCCCGCCTGCGCACCCACGGTGGACTACTGGGTCCTCAACAGTAATATCCCCGCCTGCGCACCCACGGTGGCAGCAGTTGCCGACCTCATAGGAAGTATCCCAGCGTCCGCGACCACGTTCACGGTGCTGGATATTTCAAATGGGTTTTGGTCCATTCCGCTGCGGCGGGAGGACCAGTACAAGTTTGCCTTTACTTTTAAAGGGCAAGAGTATACCTGGAACTGCTTACCACAGGGTTTCCACAACAGCCCCAGCATTTTTCACCAGTGCATGGCAGATAGCCTGAGGGAGTTTAGCCAGCGCCACCAGGTCGTGCAGTATGTGGACGACCTCCTCCTGTTCACAGACACAAAGGAGGAGCACGGTCCACTGCTGGCCGAGCTGCTAGAGCTGCTGGCTAGGAAGGGTTTTAAGATAAACCCGAAAAAGGCACGGATCGGTCTGCCAGAAGTAAAATTCTTGGGTCTGACCATCCATGCTGGGGAAAGGGCTATAGATCAGGCTAGGAGGGAGTCGGTGCAGGAGTTCCCTGCACAGTAACGGGTGTGAGGTCTTTCCTGGGACTGACTGGGTATTGCAGAGACTTTATCGAGGACTACGCGGCCACCGCAGCCCCGCTACTCCGACTCCTACACAAGGGAGTGGAGTGGGCTTGGGATGAGGGTTGCCAGGCCGCGTTCGAGAAGTTGAAAGGGGGTCTGCAAACCGCACCAGCCTTAGGAGCCATAGATGGGGAGAAAGAGTTTTCTCTGGAGGTGGCAGCCAGTGGGGACAGCCTGAGTGCCGTGCTGCTGCAGGAACGGCACGGTAGGCTGCGACCAGTGATGTACTCCTCCAGGGTGCTCACCGATGTGGAGAGGAGTTTCTCCAATTGCGAGAGGCACCTTTTAGCCACGCATTGGGCTGTGAAGAGGGCTTTAATCTTCACAGGTACCTCTCCAATCACTCTCCTCACCCATCACACACCCACCCAGATGCTTCTGGATGGAAGGATCAAGGATGGGACTGTCAGCAGCGCCCACATCGCGCGCTGGACCCTCCTCCTTTCACAGATGGATCTGAAGATTGAAGGTGTGTGCGAGCCCAAGCTCGCGGCCAATTTAGTATATCCCGGAACGGCCCATCGGTGTTCCGTGGAGGGGGTCTGGGACGTCGACATAGGTTTACGGGCTGGGATCCATCCCACAGGCCGGGAAATCTATGTGGACGGCTCCAGTACAGTGTCAGCTGGCGAACGACTCACGGGATGTGGAATTTATAACAGTATAACAAAACTTAATTGTCACTCGGCACAACACCGAACGAAATTTCAGCAGTCACAAGACACAGCAAAAAGAGAAAAGAACACAGGACACCCGACCCCAACACAAACATCCATCACAGTGACTCCAAACACCCCCTCACTGTGATGGAGGCAACAAAACTTCCCCTCTCCTCCCCCCGCACCCACGGACAGACAGCTCGACCCCTACCGAGGCAACCGACACGCACAGCCCCCGCAAGGCCCCCCGGCCGAGCCGCCCCGGGCACTGAAACGTCCCGCGGCCGCACCGGGCGATGTTAAGTCCAGCGGCCGAGCCGCACCGGGCACTGAAACGTCCCACAGCCGAGCCGCGCCGGCGATGTTAAGTCCCGCAGCCGAGCCGCACCGGGCACTGAAACGTCCCGCGGCCGAGCCGCACCGGGCACTGAAACGTCCCACGGCCGAGCCGCGCCGGCGATGTTAAGTCCAGTGGCCGAGCCGCGCCGGGCGATGAAAGGCCCTGCTGGCGAGCTGCGCCCCGGGGAAGAGACCTAATAAAAGAAAGGTTTCCCCCGCCCCACCCCCCACACACCCACCCCCCCCCCCCCCCACACACATACACAGCCAAAAACAGAAACAAAAACCATCCCAACACCGACACAAACAAAAAAAAGACAGACTGCCAGAGAGCCGCAGCCGTTAGGCGCAGCCAACTCCTCCCAAGGCAGGCATTGCCTTGGCAATTAAGCTCCCCAGCACCATGAGCGCGCAGCAGGCCGAGCTGTCCGCAGTGGCGTACGTTATCACCCACCCAGAGAGGTTCCCAACCCCGTACACGATCTGCTCGGACAGTATGTTTACATGCAATTCATGTACCGAGTACCTGGCCATCTGGTCCCGTCGCGGATACATTTCCTCAGACGGGAGGCCCTGCTAGAGCAGATCTTGGCCGCAGTAGGGGAGAAAGGGGAGGTTTTTATACACAAGGTGAAGGCCCATTCCACCACAGAGCCCCGGGGGGAGGGCAACAAGCAGGCGGACACCCTGGCTAAGGAGGGCGCCGGCAGTGGCATTTTCTGGGACCCCTATGGGCACAGGCAGATAGCAGCGATCCAGGGTAAGGAGGGTAACGTCGGGACCCCAAAGGTCACATTGCCTCTGGACCTGAGGACCGTCCAAGCTCAGGATCCTGTTGTAAAAGCCGTCCTCAGAGCTGTTAGTGAGGGCGAGCAGGTAGAGGGTCTCTACGGTAAGGAGACCCTCTCCGTAAAAGAAGGCATGCTCTTCCATGCCGAACAGTGGGTTGTGCCACAGCAGCACAGGAGGGAGTTCCTCCAGCTGGCACATGAGGGTCCAGGGGCAGGGCACCCCGGACCGGAGGTTACGTGGCAGCGGGTAGAGCAGGCGGGATGGTGGCCGGGGCTTAGGGACGAGGTCCGTGAGTTCTGTGCCAGCTGCCTCGTCTGTGCTGCCAATAACCCAGACCCCCAGAAAAGGAAAGTGCCCATGGGACACGTCAGGAGGGTGGAGGGACCATGGCAGTCGATCCAGATCGACTACATCGGGCCCTTGCCCACCACCCAAGGAGGCTATAAGTAATGCCTCGTCCTCGTTGACGTGTTCACAAAGTGGGTGGAGGCTTTCCCCTGTAAGGCAGCTACAGCACTGGGTACTGCTAAGATCCTGGTCCGGGAGGTGTTCTCACGGTGGGGGCTCCCTCGTTTTGTGGAGTCCGACCAAGGGAGTCATTTCACCGGACAGGTGATGCAGAACACCCTCATGCTCCTGGGCATTGAGGGGAAGTGGCACGTAGCCCACAATCCCCAGTCATCAGGGATTGTGGAGCGCATGAACAGGACACTGAAAGAAAGGTTGAGGAAGGAGGCTACGGGCTCGCCCCAAAAATAGGCGGAAGTCCTGCCCCTAGTCCTCATGGGGATCAGGGCCAGCCAGTCTAAGAGCACGGGATATTCCCCGTACGAGCTGATGACTGGCAGGGTTATGCGCACTCCCACCCATGTTCTGGCCCCGGTGCTCACGGAGGGTCAGCTCGAAGAGGTTAAGAGGGACAGGTTTGTCCAGAACCTCCGAGCGTCTGAAGCAGGTCCACGGGCAGGCGGCTGGGAACATGGGAAGGCAGCACCTGGGCAACAAGCTGTTGCTGGAGCCGCGCAAGCTGCAGGAGTGGGAGGTAGGAGAACTGGTAATGGTTCGGAACTACGCTAGGGTAGGTGGTTTCGAACCACTCTACACGGGGCCCTACAGCATTGTAGATAAAGCCAGCCCCATGGTCTACGCCGTGAAGATGCCCCGGCGGGTTAAATGGTTTCACATCAACCAATGCAAATCGTATGCCGGGAGCACAGGGGTCAACCACAGGGGCCAGCCCTGTGAGTGGGGACTCACAACCAAAGATGAGGCAGGTCACGCAGACAGGCAAGGTTGCCTGCGTGAGGGGGGAGGACATTCTCCAGGAATGGAGAGTCTCGCGTTTTGGGTGGGATTCAGACGAGGAAGGGCCTGATCAGCTCGACCAGCGGCTGGATCCCATTACGGAGGAAGAGGAGTCGGAGGGGGACGATAGTAACGTCCCCGACTCAAGCACCAGGAAGGCGGGGGTAGCGAGCGAATGCTCACCACCTGTAGGTACAGGCAGGGTGAGGCCGGATGCCGCGGGTATACCCAGCACCAAGGGGGCAGAGCTGGATGAGGAGGGGCCAGGGTCGGCAGCTGCGGGGGTACCCGAGCTGCGACACGGCAGGAACCGGTCCTCAGCCAGGCTGTCCAGGGGGCAGTGCCTAAGGTGACTCTCCGTAGGTCCAGCAGGGAACCCCAACCTAGAAAGTTTTGGCCAGAGGTCAATTACGCCCCGAGGTACGGGAGCCAAGTGAGGAGAAGGGAGCTAACGTTTCAGAGGAGGTTTAGCCCCCGACAGGCAGCGACAGGCTGCGGAGGATCAAAGGTGGGAGACAGCGTGGTGCAGCCGCAGGAGACGACCCGCTGCAGCCCTGACAGGGATTAGCTGAGCCGCCCGGGGAAGGCGGCACTGTATTATATTTTAGATTAGATAAGGATAAGGATAAGTAATATAGATAAGGATAAGTAATATAGGTAAGTTTTGTGGGGATAGTTGTAAATAAAGTTGATGCGTCCAGGATGTGTGGGTGTGGGGTGCAGGCTGGGGGTCAAGAGACCCGCCCGCAGGGGCATTAACAAAGCCAAGCACTCCCCAAGAGGCTGGCTATACCATATTTTATCTGTTTTTCTGGAGTGGAAGGAGGCACTCGTATGGTGGATCGTTGCCACGGCAATCGGATGTGGGTGGGCCTATCGGGGCCGCACCAAGGACATCATCGTCCACGGCTGCTCCGGGGACACGGCTCCCATCGCGACCGATGGGACTGGAAGGAGAGAAGCGGAGGAGACCGCAGTTCACTTTCATGAAGGCCGGTGGCCGGGGTGGCTGGGATCGAACTCTTCAGAGTATTCCAGCGCCTCAGGTTTTGCTTATCGGGACACTTCGTTATTGTGCCCGAGAGTCAAGATCATCGCCCAAAAGATCAGCGCCACCGTTGGCAAAAGGATCTGCCTGGTATGTACGGGGAAGGTCCCCGCGAGCAGGCGGTGGTGGCTGAGGAAAACAAGCCGGACAATGGCCAACTCCACTGTTGTGTGGGAGAGACTTGACAACGACACTCACAGGACTATTTCTGGGACTAATGAACAGTTGAGTGTGTGTTGGGACAAATGGTGGGAACCGGATGAGGGGATCTATATGTGTATGTGGGGTTCGAGGTATCGCTGACGTGCGGGTGGGCGAGCAGGATCCAACCGCAAGCTGCTAGAAGGACGGGCCCCCTCCGCACCGAGGGAACTGTGTTTTGCATTGTCCTTTTTCAAAATTGTATAAAGAGTGATTGTGAAGGAATGTACAAAATGTATCGTTTTGCTGTTGTGTTGTTTTCATGTCCTACATTAAAGCTGACACCAGTGGGAGGATGGCGGAGGCATCGGCCTGGGACAAGGTGTAAGTGTATAGGTAGACATGAAATGTAAATATTTGTAATATAGTTTTGCCCGGGACACGGACAGTATAGGTCAGCCTAAAAGATGGGGACTGTATGTTCGCAATGGAGCACTAGTTAGTTAAAACCTCAGGGGTCTGCATGTGGAGAATCGGGAAAACATTGCTCAACCACATTATTTAATTGTCGATAAGCTGGCACATCAACAGGAGGGACTGTAAGATTTGAGAAGTTTTCCCTCATTCTGCAATCAACACCAAACCAAAGAGCTGCAGTTTGGACATTTTACACGGGAGACTGGGGCTGATAGCGGAGAAAGGCTGCGGTCAGTTTACCAAGGGATGTCACAATCCGTGGGTCCCAAGATGGCTGCGGGACCTCGTGACCAGCCACAAAAGTAAAAACCTTACAGCCCAGTCTCTAGGTTTCTGCAAAGCCACGGCCAGAACAATGGATGGATATTGGCCGTGCAGAAACCCGCGAAACCAGGTCAAAGTCCAGACACTGGGGCACTGACATCAGCATACTCACAATGCCCCAAGCCGACCTACACAGTTAATCCCGTTAAGGGGGCACAATAGCCCATAGAAACCTACATGGCAGGTGATGGGAAACCAGTTAAACCCATCACCTCTCAACGAGAAACAGATTAACAGACCGTCTAGCCATCACCGGTACCCCCGGACATAACGCAGAACAAAGAGAAAACTCAAAACCTATCTTTGAAACAAAGAGATCCCGAGATCTGGCGGGAGATAGGACGGGTCAGGATTAGTATAACTGGCCACGATTTTTGGGTTAAACACGGCACGGAGAACGGAGACTCACCGAGAAGAACGGAAGGAAGAAACTCACGGAACAAGCACGACCCTCACGGAGAACAGCAGAGAAGCAGCATGAACAGCCAGTGACCCCAGTAATAGCCCCATGGTGAACATGTACCCCGATCCTGCACATCCTGGACATAGTTTTAGTGTAGAGGGGAGCGTGGCTTAATTAACGTGGGTGTATAAGTAAATATGTGTTGGCCAATTTTGCGATGTGTCGTGCGTTCCCCATCTTACAGTCGAGTATATGTCTTATAGAACTGTGCGTTTATAATTCAGAGTCAAAGTATTCATGTAATTCAGTATATGTCTTATTGAACTGTGCGTTTATAATTCAGAGTCAAAGTATTCATGTAATTCAGTATATGTCTTATAGAACTGTGCGTTTATAATTCAGAGTCAAAGTATTCATGTAATTCAGTATATGTCTGATAGAACTGTGTAAAAGCATTCATGTACCATAGTCACAAGCGCTCAATAAAAGCCTTATTCCGTTTAAACCCTGGTCTTCAAATCTGGTCTGGTTGAGTTTTTTTCTGCACTATCAACGCTCCTGCATCTAAGTCCAGTGTCTAGAACCGTAGGGGGTGAGTGGGTCGAACCACTCACGGGGAACCAGTGTGCGCGGCCTGGTCGAGGGACCAGAGCAAGGCACAGGGACCTTAGGTCGGGCGAAAGCTCGGCGCAGAAAACCCCTTACAGACTAACTACCCCTACTCAGTTAAACCTTGACCAGTCTCAGATCAACACGGCTTTCACCAGTTAGAGTGAACCAAATTATTAAACAATGCAAAGAAACCTATCTGGAACATTGGGATAAAGTAACTAAAAGCCAAAGCAGACTAGAGTGCTACCGTGCCCTCAAGAGAGATTATAAATTGGCAGACGATCTCTCAACTATTAGAGACATAAAGCAGAGACAGACCCCTCACCAAGTGACCACCATTTGGCAGTTGAAAAAGGAAGACAGAAGAGATCTTGGCAACCAAGAGAAAATAGAATATGCGGTCACTATTTGACAGATGAGGTTGAAACAGAGATGCACTTCCTCTTAAAATGTAAAAAATCCGACAAAATAAGGAAAATATACTTTGAAAAACTCAGTCTGGCGATTTTAAAGAACTGGACGATATATCAAAACTAAGATTAATCCTTGGCGAAGGAAATACGGCCCATCTTGGTGCACAATACGTAACAGCACGCCACAACCTGAGAGACAGTGAATGACCAACATGTACACATACACTCATACATGTACACATGTACCAACATGTACACATACACTCAACATGTACACATGTACCAACATGTACACATACACTCAACATGTACACATACATAGACATAGAAACATAGAAAATAGGTGCAGGAGTAGGCCATTCGGCCCTTCGAGCCTGCACCGCCATTCAATATGATCATGGCTGATCATCCAGCTCAGTAGCCTGTACCTGCCTTCTCTCCATACCCCCTGATCCCTTTAGCAAAAAGGGCCACATCTAACTCCCTCTTAAATATAGCCAATGAACTAGCCTCAACTACCTTCTGTGGCAGAGAATTCCACAGACTCACCACTCTCTGTGTGAAGAAATGTTTTCTCACCTCGGTCCTAAAAGACTTCCCCCTTATCCTTAAGCTGTGACCCCTGGTTCTGGACTCCCCCAACATCGGGAACACTCTTCCCGCATCTAGCCTCTCCAACCCCTTAAGAATTTTATATGTTTCTCTAAGATCCACCTCAGTCTTCTAAATTCCAGCGAGTACAAGCCTAGTCTATCCAGTCTTTCTTCATATGAAAGTCCCGCCATCCCAGGGATCAATCTAGTGAACCTTCTCTGTACTCCCTCTAAGGCAAGAACGTCTTTCCTCAGATTAGGAGACCAAAACTGCACACAATACTCCAGGTGCGGTCTCACCAAGGCCCTGTACAACTGCAGTAGAACCTCCTTGCTCCTAAACTCAAATCCTCTTGCTATGAATGCCAACATACCATTCGCTTTCTTCACTGCCTGCTGCACCTGCACGCTTGCTTTCAATGACTGGTGCACCACGACACCCAGGTCACGTTGCATCTCCCCTTCTCCTAATCGGTCACCATTCAGGTAATATGCTTTCCTGTTCTTGCCGCCAAAGTGGATAACCTCACATTTATCCACATTATATTGCATCTGCCATGCATTTGCCCACTCGCCTAATCTATCCAAGACACTCTGCAGCCTCCTAGCATCCTCCTCGCAGCTAACACTGCCACCCAGCTTCGTGTCATCCGCAAACTTAGAGATGTTGCATTCAATTCCCTCGTCCAAATAATTAATATACACTGTAGATAACTGGGGTCCCAGCACTGAGCCTTGCGGTACCCCACTAGTCACTGCCTGCCATTCCGAAAAGGACCCGTTTATTCCTACTCTTTGCTTCCTGTCCGCCAACCAATTTTCTATCCACCTCAACACTGAATACCGTGTGCTTTAAGTTTGTACACCAATCTCCTATGTGGGACCTTGTCGAAGGCCTTCTGAAAGTCCAGATATAACACATCGACTGGTTCTCCCTTATCCACTCTACTAGTTACATCCTCGAAAAATTCTATAAGATTCGTCAGACATGATTTGCCTTTGGTAAATCCATGCTGACTTTGTTCGATGATTTCACCACTTTCCAAATGTGATGCCATCACATCTTTAATAACTGACTCTAGCATTTTCCCCACTACCGATGTTAGGCTAACTGGTGTATAATTCCCCGTTTTCTCTCTCCCTCCCTTTTTAAAAAGTGGGGTTACATTAGCTACCCTCCAGTCCTCAGGAACTACTCCAGAATCTAAGGAGTTTTGAAAAATTATCACTAATGTATCCACTATTTCTGAGGCTACTTCCTTAAGCGCTCTGGGATGCAGCCTATCTGGCCCAGGGGATTTATCTGCCTTTAATCCATTTAATTTACCTCACACCACTTCCCGACTAATCTGGATTTCACTCAGTTCCTCCAACTCGTTAGACCCCTAGTCTCCTGCTATTTCCTGCAGATTGTTTATGTCTTCCTTAGTGAAGACAGAACCAAAGTATTTGTTCAATTGGTCTGCCATGTCCTTGTTCCCCATGATCAATTCACCTGTTTCTGACAGCAAG